>NC_061110.1:64441741-64446741 GCF_015104395.2 Macrobrachium nipponense | reverse complement strand
AAAGGGACGCAGTATTTTCTTTTAACTTAAAAAAAAACAAAAAAAA
Organism: Macrobrachium nipponense; assembly: GCF_015104395.2. Taxonomy (NCBI): domain Eukaryota; kingdom Metazoa; phylum Arthropoda; class Malacostraca; order Decapoda; family Palaemonidae; genus Macrobrachium; species Macrobrachium nipponense. The sequence goes on along the minus strand of NC_061110.1, from coordinate 64,446,695 downwards.
ACAACAACAACAACAACGATTGAGCACAAAAAAACGGAGGAAAAAGGCAATATAATTCTCGATAGATATTATCCTCCAATGCCAACATCGCTGCACAATCATAACATCTAATTATAAGAAGCACCCCGGCACGATCCGCAGACTAAACCGCTAATTCTCGCTCTCCCGCTTACTGTTTAAGTCACCAACGTGGAGAGAGAGAGAGAGAGAGAGAGACCCGCTTTACTGTTTAATTAAGTCACCAACGTGAAGAGAGAGAGAGAGAGAGAGAGAGAGAGAGAGAGAGCTCGTGGTTACTGGTAGTTCCATGCGCAGAACGCTAAAGCCAGTCATGGGGATGACAACGAAGATAAGGATGATTTTTCTTGGTATATCAATAGGCAATTTTGAGATGATCGCCGAGCTTAAAGAAAATAAACGATTAAGTCATATTTTATGGACAGAACAGCACAAAAAGATCATCCAATGGACTGACCACAATCAACATCTTTCGGTTAACCTCACCCGATCCTAAAGTGGGCAAGTTCGAATCTTCTCAATGGAACCGGCTTTGTTCACCCATTTTCACTGAGAAGTTTTATATATATATATATATATATATATATATATATATATATATATATATATAATGTCGTATGTATGAAAAGGTCCCACGGTTGAGAAGTTTTACTGCACACGATTCAGCAGTTTCCATATGAGTGTGGCACGCAAGCGCGCACACAAACGATAAATTTATACTACATACATACATACATACATATATATATATATATATATATATATATATATATATATATATATAATATATATATTTGTTTATGTGTACTACTCTTAATGGGCTCCAATATTCAAATGAACTTCCAGTTATTAGTTTAAAGACGTCGAAAGAAATTTTAACCAAACCTCTAAATTCTGTAAAAGGGAATTAATTACCTCCAAATCGTAAACACAAAAAGAACAAGTACAAATTCGCAGAAGCTTCTTCGGAGCAATCGAGTTTTCTGTATAGCATACAATGCTGTATGAAACTCTCAGTCAAAGCCCACGAAACTCTCAGCCGGCCGTGGTGGCCTGTGTTACTTTGTGCCAGACGCACGATTAATGCGTTTTTAAGATCTGAGGGCGGACAGAAGAAGTGCGGACGGACAGACAAATAGCCAAAATAGTAGATTTTTTTTTTCCCCAGAAACTAAAAACGGAACATTTGTTTCCTCATAAAAACCTTTTAAAACTCCAAGCACACTGGACTAAACTGCGGTCAACTGAACCTTGACAGTCCAATGCATAACAAAGCAAGCACCACAAACTTTCGTATCGGGAGAGCAATGTTGGTGGCCTTTTCCTCCCTCGAGGTCTTCCCGTAATAGTCACTGGAGTGTTCCAACGAAATCACCAGCAAATAACCATCCCTTCCAGTCCCCGTATAATGGGACATACATGAACTTGAGGCCTGATATGGTATATAACCACTTCAGGGTTTCTTTCATATGTACTCAATAACGAGGTCAAAGGACCCCTGAACCCTACCTAGATTTTTTCAAGTGAATCGTTAACAATACATTTCCTCAAGCAAAGACATGAAAATTGATTAATCTTCAGCTAAAAGAGTTATGACACTAAATGCTCACCTTCATCTGACATCAATTTCATGCTAATGATCTCAACCCAATATATTACAAATAAATAAATAGTATAATAAGCACAACTACATTTCACAATGTTTTCGAAGCTTCCATCAAATAATGAAGTAAACGTTTATAAGCTAACAGTATAATAATTTCCAAACCTTTGTTTACACTCTCGAGGTCTCATCATCTTTCATTCATGTCATACGCAATACTGACGTCCACGAAATTCCCCCAATGATGCAACCACCCAGAAACATATTTTCCTTAAATGAATAAAGATCACACGAGTAAAGATGATATATGCAGATAACTGCATACAAGTACAAACATATGAAGTTTACACTGTAGGAGCCTGATCTTTGTTTGTTACTACAAAATCCTGCTACTCGAGCTATCACCACTACTATTACAGGAAACAACGAACGCCTTCAAAGGGACCCCTAGACCGTGGGCCACACAAGAAAGACATCGTAATACGAGCCATTTGTTAAGATCTCTTCGCATTAACAAGACTATTCACATCAAAATTTCCGTTGCACAACGGAAAACCAATATATGCCGGATTTCCACAATTCCTAAAACTGAAAATCACGACTAATAATGGTCTCTCTTTCTCATTCGCCTCATAGCTCACAACTGGTTGACCAGTGTTCGAATCTCGAACAGGACGAGGAGAGCAAGAGGAGGGTGCTCCCAAAATCTCTTCTCTCTCTTCGTTGACCTACAGTGGTGAAATAGGTTATTAGTTGTTAGATGACTGTAGTGGGTTGAGGGGGGGGGGAAGCTATAGGAAAACAAAGACTACATGAGTGTTCGTTACTCCGGAAATTGTATACAATCACAACCGGAGGCCGTCGACGAAGTAACCCTTACTTAACTACTACCGGGGTGAAACAATTCGTAAGATTCTCTCGTTCGCTACATCCAATGCACGACATAATTTGATATTCAAATACTACAAACCGTCGTCATGAAGGAAAGAAGAAAATGCGGCAAAAGTTGCCGTTTAAAAACGGTCACGGGCAACGAGATACATGATGCTATTAACCTTCCCCCGAGAGAGAGAGAGAGAGAGAGAGAGAGAGAGAGAGAGAGAGAGAGAGAGAGAGAGACGAGAGAGAAGAGAGGAGAGAGTTTTTTTCGAAACCAATGCAGCACAATGGTCCCTAGCTGAGCGAAGGGAACACAAAGTCGTATCAGAAAACCACAAGATCCAACCTCTGTCACAAAGGGACCTATGAAACTTCCTTAAACGATAATATAAGAAAAACTTTGAAGCATTTAAAAAGATGTTAAAGTAGGGCAAAATTACTCCAAAGGAAAGCATACACCTACATTAGGAAGCAGAAATAACCTATATTAAAATGTAAACAGAGAGAGAGAGAGAGAGAGAGAGAGAGAGACGTAATTCATGGTGCCTTTTAGTTGTGTGTGTGTGTGTGTGTATATCTATATATATATATACATATATATATATATATATATATATATATATAGAGATATACACACACACAAAAGTTTTCGAAAGAATTAAAATACCAAGCTTTACATTTGGGTTATTTGATTGTACTAAAAGGCACAAGGCACCATGAATTACGTCTCTACTCTCTCTCTCTCTCTCTCTCTCTCTCTCTCTATCTCTCCTCTCTCCGCGCGCGTTTACATTTTAATATAGGTTATTTCTGCTTCCTACACACACACTCACACACACAGAGATATATATATGTATATATATATATATATATATATATTATATATATATATATATATATATATATATATATATATGCGTGTGTGTGTGTGTGTGTGTGTATGTGTGTAACTTAACCAAGAGTAAGGTTGGAGAAAATACGGCGAAGCAAACCCACAACAAAAGTAGACTTGTCCTTTATCTCCATCAGAGTGGCTGTAACGGACGGTGGGTTGTACCCAAGGTCTAAATTTAGGTTTCCTTAGACGTTGCTTGTACCCACAATAAACTCTTTGTATACGCATTTTTTTTTTTACTTTTCTTTCACTTTTACTTTCCGGAAAAGTATTTCGTAAGGATTAGTATAGATATTAAGTATAAGCCATTAATTATCAATCATATCTTCTTGAGTCCATATCCAAATATTCAACTAAAAATGACCTAAATTCTTATTAATGGCGGCAATTCAACAACCGTGAACACTAAGAAGTTCCTACCGGAGTACGTACTCTAGTAGTACTGATAGCTTTATGTTGATATGAATATGGAAGCCTCCTCCAGAAAGTTCCACTTGGCTAAGTCAGCTCGAGGAAAGAGCCCACCAAAAGAATCGAAAAGCGTAACGTGGATATCGAGGTGACGGGAGAAAGACAGGAGAAGGGAGGTTCTATGGAATCAGGCAAGACAGACAGCGAGCCCCTATTGGTAACGGGAAGGCAGAGATTGTTATTAAGGTTCTGAGAAGGACGCTTGACAGAACATGGCCAGGGATGGTTGACCTTAATCTGGAAGGGAAGGGATTATGGAAATGACATGGAAGACGCTTCCAATCAACCAATTCACGTTTCTGTCTAAGGACTACATGCTACTAAACAAAGAAAAATATGGCGGTCCTTCTATCACACGTTAACCGCGATGGACTAGAAAAAAAAAAATTCATGCTGCTGATGCTGCTATAATACACCAGGTAAAGCGATGCAATGAGATCCCAACGAAGGGACTTCTACTACTTACCCACCCTTACCAACCACCAGAGTGCGACAATCGGAGACGTATCCCTGCTGGCACTCAGTGACAAACCAGCCACGTGATAGCTACACTAATGGCCTGAACGCCATCGGGGAAAGATCTGGAAAGGGATGAACAAAACTGAGAAGAGGGAGACGCTCATCCGCTATGAGAAGAAAGACAAAATATGGAGAGAGAGAGAGAGAGAGAGAGAGAGAGAGAGAGAAGACCCGACGGTAACCCTAACGACCCTTCTTGTGCTAACGACTTATACCATCAGTGGGCAATCGGTGGCAGTCAGCTGTCTTATAAAAAAATGGCATTATTTTACACTTAGCTTTAACTGCAGGGAGTGTTTAATTCAAATATCGATGTTATGTAAGTCCGCGTCTTCACACACTTACAGAGAAATAGAAACTGGAAGATACATAAATCACTTTATTTCATTTACGATTCAGTTTTGAAGCTCGCGTAACACTGTCGTCAAGACATTCTAGTGACCCATTGGAGTATTCCAAGGTCACTTTCTTCCATCTACACCACTCAAAAAAAGAAAAAATGTCAGGACTGCAGCAATTCCAAATTAGTCCTTCACTCCAACATGCAAATCATGTAGGCATGCTACGCT
>NC_061110.1:64204241-64436741 GCF_015104395.2 Macrobrachium nipponense | reverse complement strand
GCAACCACTCATTATCTAGATGCATATAGATACGAAGTCTTGGCGACCATTTCAAAATTATTTTTCTCAGAAGAACCAATCTTCTCTTTATGGTCATCCACACATAAGGAATGAAGGACGTCAAGACTAACAACCGTCCAAGACTTTCCTCCTCTATGCTATTATTCAACTTGAGATGAGAAAAAATCGGCAACTCACCCACCCAGGTTACACCGCCATTCAAATTCTTTCATAAGTTTGTAGTGCTCGCTTCTTATGTTTTGGAAATTATGCTGTACATGCAAAATTATCTAGAGTGCAGAGAGAGAGAGAGAGAGAGAGAGAGAGAGAGAGAGAGAGAGAGAGAGAGAATTGGGAGGGCAATATATACAGTTAACGGTCATCACAAGTCAAAACTATCAGCCGTGTATAATGACAAAGCAAAATCAGTCGGAAAATTCTCTCCAAATGATAGACGTCGCCTGCGAGTTACTTAATACAAATATGACAACTGCTTCAAAACTGCCGCACTTTACGTTCCTTTACTCTGAAGGTTGTTGGTAATTACATAGAAAGTAAAACGCTGGAAATAACGAAGAAATGGGAGCGCTTTTTTATTTTCTTAATTTTAAACTTCCTTTACTAACTGCTACAGTAAGTTCCATCAACGATCTCAAGAAAATACCTTAAAAGCAAAGGTTCAAAATGTCGATGCCTTTAGCCAATAATGCAAAATCGAATCAAGGGTAACTTATCAACAAACGCAGAATCCAGCTGAACTGAAAATGACAACAAATATCTAATCGCAACTGGCCAATTAGATTAAGCTATGCCCAACTATCTCAAGAGCTATCCTGGAAATAGTTAGCAAATTGCAGGTACCCCAATTACAGTCTACGAAGAATAAAATAAGGAATAATATCCTCAACTGAGTCAACAATTATGATTGCTGTATTTGGTATGTATATTTACCAATCCAAGCTTTCGCACTTCCTTACCGTTGCAACCCATCAGACAAAAAGATAACGACTAAACATAACAAAGCCCTGAACTACATACAAAAGGTCACCAGAAAAGTCAAGAAAATGGAAGTGAAAAGCTAATAGCATTACGTGAAAAAAAAAATGTTCGATGAATTCCACTTCAAAATACAAGTAAGAGCTCTTCTTATCCAAGGACCTTTGGCCTTTCCAAGAAGTCTATAAATGGAGATAACGAGAAAACAAATAATCAAGACCCCAAGACCCGGAAAGAATTACACAATGCACCTACTGGTCTTAACACAAGCCAGCCAACAAAGATCTTGCAACATTCTTCACTGCTGGAAAAATTAGGGCTTAAGAATAGAAGATGACAACCGTATTCGCGGAGGTATATGATATCTCCATTCAAAGGTCTACCTTTCAATTACTTCAAGGACTCGAAACAAGATACGAAATAAAGGACACGCATGGCTAATCTGCAACTTACCGTTCGTCCCGAAATGTTATGAAAACCAAAGGCAAGAGCTCCTCTCACAATATATATATATGATATATATATAATCTATATATATTATATATATATATATATATATATATAAGCTGTGAATGGATATAAAAGCCTGACTAATTTAACCTTATTTTAATTCTAGTTTCAAAATGAACTGATCAGAATGACGAAATAAACAAAGACAAGCGAATGCAAGAAGCAAAAAATGACAAGGGACCAGAATGGATATTCCGTCTCAAAACAAGAGATATAACTCGTATTGCAATGTATTAAAAATGATAATCTTAATTCCATCTCCAAAGGGAAATCCCATGAATCTGAAAGACACAAAAGAAACGGCTCTGAAAAGGAAGTGAAATTCGCTATTCAGGGTCACTAGTTGAATTAAGGCGTTTCATTTTAAATGAACTTTAACACAGCTCTTTTCCACAATTCCCAGCCACGAGAATAACTCTTTCACACTCATCCATAAGCTCAGGTCGAAAACACAAGAACAACGCTATCTCGCCATCATTTGTCTAATAATATCAACTTGCAAACTTAATATATTCACATTAATATATATACATACATATACATACACATATATATATATATATATATATATATATATATATATATATATATATATATATAACATACACTTTTTGAGGAAAACCCATATTAAAATACAAACCAATAAAAGACAACGATCAAATATATCGGAGGAAGCTGCTCTGTTATTCAATAATACCATACTCTTTTCTATAAAAAAAATACTGGTTCTGGGAAGAATAATCTCTAAAACAAACAAATATTATACAAAAATAAAAATATGAGCACAATACAAGAGTCAATCACTTATCAAAGGAAAAAAGTTCGTACGTATTGTGTGGTTGTTTCCGCAGTTACACGACTAAAATTCTTTGATAAGCCACCTTCTAAAATCGTAATATTTTACAATTGGGTACATCTACCCAAATGTGAGACCTAATTGCTCCTAAAGACAAAGAACCTTGAAGATCGGACATAAACCAGAATACGAACTTTAGGATACGATGTATTAGTAATGCTGAAGCAGAGTACTGGAATTGCCGCCTTCCGCATACGTCAGATGTATAGAGTTCCTACTGTATCAATAGCTCTTTTTGGCTCAACACCAGGCCATTCAAAAGGAATGCTAATATGAAAACCACAGAACAATATCTCGCTAAATCTAATCCGTTTGTAGTCATGAAAGAAAAACAGTCTGAAAAAAACTTCAACGTAAAAGGAAAATACTGGCATGGCTTACCAATGGCACTACTTATCTATTTATGAGCATTAAAACTCATGCTCGTGACCCTGGCATTCCGCGCTTAAAAAGAAAAAGGTTTCGGAACCAGATTGTGATAAAAAAAAAAAACTCCTGCAAATGATAACTGCTAACACTAATCTTGCCAAAATACAATTTTATTTCACTATTTTATTCTGACACAGAATAGGTCTAACCCTCATTTCGGAGGATGTCACCAAAAGGCTCAGTCGTACACTTGCTTTCGTTTTCATTCTTAACGCATGCAAGCCCCCTCACTCACATCCGCTCTGTTTTATGTTTACCGGTGCTTCACATGAGCTCTCAATAAAGATTAAAACAAGAGAGAGAGAGAGAGAGAGAATTCCATACGTTGTATTCAACAGCGAACTAACACAAAAAATAAGCTGTGGTACAAGTAAGCTTGTCCTTCAGTTCGTCTTTCATTCACAAGACTCTAACGCGATCAACACACATCAATAAAAACATCAAAACGCCAAGCGACCTTCCATAATCCATGTAAACATTTGGAGGTTTTTTTTTTTATATAAATAATAGTTCGTCACGTACCGCAAAATGTTAAGGGATTCGTATAACAGATTGACCTTCATAAAACTAAAAACCACATCATTACTAATTTACGACGAAGGCCTATGATTCTGTAATTTAAATAGGTTCCCAAAACAATGAAATCATCTATGGAAAACCCCATTTTTACTCGAGTCGTCGTCATTCAGAGACTGAGTAGTTTCCCGACTGAGCCAAATATTGCTATGAAGCTTCGTCCAAATGTCACGGCTCACATACACAGAGTAACAGCAAATGAGGGTCTCAATGGGCAGAGGCTTTTTTGTGAGTCTATCAGCAAATCTGATTAAAAGACTCCACGCTGAATACATTAATTGCCTTTTTCTATACTTCCGGGTATCCAAACAAGCTGTCTCACGTTGGGCCTGGAGTCGAAGCTGGTGCAAAGGGGGTCGTTGGGAAGGACGGGGGGAGGGGGCACGATGATTCAGCAAACTGCCTAAAACGTGTGAATCATGGAGTCCTTGTTCTTGTTGTCGTACTTCTCCCGGGGGAATGCCTCCTTTCGAGGCCAAGAAACTAGTCAAAGGCTTCGTGTAAAAATGTACAATAGAAATCATTCTGAAATTTGAACAAGAACCGATACCAATAACACCGGAATCCAAAACATCCCATTAACAATTTAATTTATATAAATATACACACATATATATACATATATATGTATGTATGTATGTATGCATATGGCTTAGGGATGTAGCGACCCGACCGACCAACTTTGAGCAATAACAAAAGGTGTCATTGTAGTTGAGTGGTATAAAACTTGGATCACGTCTGCTAAGTTCGTGGATCGTCGCTCCCGGGCTTTAGCCAAAATCTTTGCTGGGGTCCAGCGGACTACACACACACACACACACACACACACATATGTATATATGTATTATAAATATCTTCTTTATCTTCAGCTTTTCCCATCCTTATATGGAGTCGCTGTTTATTAGTCATCTCCATCTTCTGCGATCATGCGATATATATATATATATATATATATATATATATATAATATATATATATATATATATAAATATATCACTCAAAACTACGGGTGAAGAAATAACATACTTTTTTTTTTTTACTTTTATTAGAAAAATATTACATGTCATTTACATAAGTAAGGTATTACAAAATATTACAAAATATTACAAATTGTACACCTACAATATTTACAAATTACTGGATTTTTATTTTTTATTATTAACAAGACTTTAAAACTTTTTTTCCTTAACACTATATATTAATTGTGATATTACTTACAAAATTAATACTGGCTATTTAAAAACAGTAATTAATGTACTCTATTGTGAAAATATTTTTTATTCTTTCTTTGTAATTGTTCTTTAATAGCCACCTATCATAACAAAATTTGCTTTTAATAAAGGCATCTGTTTCCTCTTTTGTGTAATGTTTCTTTTTACTAACCCAAACAGCATATAAATACCCTACAATTAATACAGTGGCACTATTAAGATCCTTTTTAGTCCTATAATTGAAACTAAACATTAATGTTTTCAAAACATTATCTCTATTTATTTTACAAGTATTGAATAGCACACTTTTGAAATACTCCAATGATGTTTTTATGTGACTACAAAAGTAAAAAATATGCAAGGTGTATTCAACATCTTCACAATGATCACATCTATCACTGTTTTTGATATTTAACATTTTTAGCCGGTTGTTGGTCGCCAAGGTTCCATGTGCATATTTAAAGGCAAACTCCCTTTCCATGATACCAATGAAAGGTTTGTTTATGCTCTCCCATACCATTTTCCAGTCCAAAAGTGGATAACTCTCTTCAATTTTTGGTGCATTTTCTGGCCTTATAAATTTATAGCAGTCTTTACTATTCAAGTTTGGGAATTTTTGTTTTTCATGCCGAGAAACTTTCCTGATGACATCAATTGCTACTGAGTAAAATGATGTTGATAAAAATGAAATCTCATTAATTTCCTTCAAATCTAACAAGAAGCTTATTCTCATCTTGCAATAGAAATTGCTCAAACCTATATCCTTTTTAATATCACTCAAAGCTGTCGAACTGAAAATCGCTAATGATTTAAAAAAAACATTTATTATTCCCAATCCACCTTTTTCTTTAGACAAACAAAAAAGAGTCTCTGCTTACAGGATGGTAAGTACCCCTCCAGACATACCGGAAAATATGCATATTTATTTGAGCAATGTATTTTTTTGATGGAGGCAAGGTGTGAGAAATATACCAAACTTTGGACAAAACTATAGAATTAATAATAATAGCCTTCTGGAAATAGACAGTTGTCTTGGACTAAGCATAGCTACTGATATTTCAATATTTTTAGCAAGGCGAGACCAATTCTCTTCACACGTCATCTCAAAATCATTATAATAAACCATACCAAGAATTTTTATACTTTCAACAGTTTTTAACCAACTGAGAGGCCAGGTGTTTCGGTTCTCCCATTTACCAAACCCAATTATACTAGTTTTGTCCTTGTTTAGCTGTGCACCTGTCGCAATTTCAAACAATTGTATTTCTTCATAGCACTCTCTAACTGAATCATCAGTTGACAAAATCATAGATAAATCATCTGCATAACCCTGCAGACATATATTTACATTGTTAGGTAGGCTTGGCCCTATTATCTTGTTGTTACTCTTCATTGCCCTATATAAAGGTTCTTGAAATATACAATATAACAGCATTGACATCGGGCAGCCCTGTCTTACAGATCTTTTAATACTAAAGGGGGAACCAATAAACCCATTTACAAAAATACGACTTTTACAATCCTTATACAAAACTCGAACTAGTCCACAAATTCCTCTGGTAAACTAAATTTCTTCATTATTTTAAAAACAAATCCATATTTACCCTATCAAAGGCTTTAGACCAATCTAAGCTTAAGATTGCCAAATCTAGACAGTTTTGTTTTGCATGAAAAATTACATCTCGAATCGTATTATTACAATTCACAATTGACCTTCCTTTCACTGCACAATATTGTTCCGGGGAGATAATCTTCTCAGTAACACATCTCAATCTGTTTGCTAAAACTTTAGCAAAGATTTTATAATCCACATTCAGTAGGGTTATAGGTCTCCAGTTTTCCACCACGGATAAATCTCCTGTTTTAGCTAATTTTATTATACCTATGGATTGACTATCTGACATGCATTTCATAGATGCAATGAATTTGAACACCTCCATTATATCAGATTTTATTATACACCAAAACTTTTTGTAGAATTCTATAGGAAGCCCGTCATATCCTGGTGATTTACCTTTACACATACTCTTGACAGCATCGAAAACCTCAGCTTCCTCTAAATCTCTGCTCAACAAATGTACATCATCTTGGTCCAAACTAGAATTACAGAGCTAAGAAAATAGTCTTGACTTTTTTTCCTGACCTGAGACCCATACTAAATAATCTTTCAAAATGCTCTTGAATAAAAGCAGATATTCCCTCTGTACATTCTATAATGGAACCATCTGGTTGCTTTATGCTGGTAATGCTAGTATGATTTTTCTTTTTTTCAGCACCAAGTAGATGTGCAGACATTTTTTCACCCATTGTAAGATCATTTAGTTTGGCTCTTATCTTTATACCCTCTAAAATTTCATTCTGGATGTCACAAATCCTATTTTTGAGAAGCTTAATATTGTCATAATTTACACTAGTTTTGTAGTTTATGTCATAAAGATGCCGTAATCTTGTTTGTAGCAGTTCAGCAAGCCATACTTTTCTTGTGATATCTTTTTACATAATTTGACAAAGAATGTTTTACACTGTAATTTTGCCCAGTCCCACCATACAAGTATGTTATCAAAATTGTACCTTTTTCCTGCTTTATACACTGCCATACATGCATAAAATTTCCATCAGTTTCATCAGAATCTAAAACTTTCACATTTAACTTCCAATACCCTGTGCAAATTACATGCGTGTTAATTCTTAGCCTCAAAACAACCATACTGTGGTCTGAAAAACTTATTGGAACAGTGTCAGCAGATATTATATTATCAAATAACTTGACAGTATACATCCTATCTATCCTTGATCCATAGTTTTCACGTATATAAGTGTACTCTGGTATTCTGTTTGAGAATTTGTAATTGTCTTTCAAGGCAAGGTTTTTTCACAAGAGTACTCATAGACTTAGACAACAAGGCTTTGTTATTATTACTGCAATCTCTTGTGCTTGTTATGCAGTTGAAGTCACCCCCAAAGATTAGATAATCTTATTATGTCTCAGGTAGTACAAAATTTTCATTTCTAAAGAAGTCTTCCCTTTCTGCAGATTTACTTGTACCAGACGGAGCATACACATTTAGGACAGGTATAATACATTTATTGTAACATATTCTTACACCCAATTCTTCCATTAGTGTCCATTTCCTTAGTTAAAAGTTTTACACTTGTTTTATTATTTATACATATCATTGTACCTCCTTTTAAATTGATTGATGGATTAAACACTACACTTGTAAATGAGCGAGATAACTCAAAACTGAAAAATCTTTAACATTATGCTCTTGAATTAACAGGATATCAATTTTATGTACATGATAAGAGACACAACCTTCATTTGCTTATTTACCTCATTTAAGCCATTAATATTTAAAGTGGCAACAGAAAGAGCCATTATATCACCGAAAATTAAACAATTAAATTTTCTTTTTCTTTGACAACCTACCTTTCCCATTTATTTTTTGCTTCCCTCCTTTTTTCTTTGGTGGATTTTCCTTTAGTGAACCTTAATTTACCTACAGTTTCTAGGTCTAAATTCCACTGACTTTCTGACATCATGTTTGAACCTTTATCATCATTTTCCAAATCATCTTCAATATCACTTTCTTTATTTACCTCTGAATCCATATCACATTCTTCTGGCATATCATCCACAGATTCATCATTCATATACACTGAAGCCGCTACAACAATTTCTTCAAGACTGTCCAGTTCTTCATTTTTATCATCATCAACGGGAGAGAGACTCCCAATAGTGTAAGGAACACGAGGTTCGTCTTGTGTGCGAGGTCCTTCATCATCAGTTATTTCCATTACTTGAGAAGCACCTTCGGGTGCACTTTTTATTGCAAAGATATCACTGTCACTGTCAGTATCCTTTATATCAATCATCATTATTAGTTGAAACATTACAATCCAAGTCTTGTGATTTATCTTCTATTTCAATTGGGTCTCCAATAACATCATCAACACTTTCGGATAAAGGAAAAGTTACAAGTTGTTCTACTACTTCGCATACATTACCCATCTGGTCTTTATCAAGATGCTAGATTTCGCTTTGTCATTGCCAGCATTAATTTCATCAGATGGTGGCTCCGCATTTCCTTCATTATTTTTCGCATGTTGATCTTATCTTAGTTTCCATTTCCGTCAGGAACATCACCCTTACCAGAATCCTTACCAGGCATTGCTGGAAAGTCCATTCAAATTGAAAATATTTAACTTCGGTTCACTATCCATGTTACAATTAACTGCCATGTGAGAGTCTCTTCCGCATTTGTAACACGTCTTTTTTTGTCCATTGTACAGAAAAACAACATTATAACCACAGATATTTATGGAGGATGGGATGTTTTTCTTTAATTTCCATTTTCACAGTGCGTGTTCCATTTAGCAGACCACTCGCCCCCTCCCATGAGAAAAAGGTGTTTATGTCTTTATATGGAGGACTTTTCCATACTGGCTGAGGACACTAGTTAAAAGGGAGTCTTCCAAATCAAAGGGTGCATAACGTACTGATACATAAGTATATACACTGCTCAAATTAATTACTAGGGCCTTTTCCCCATCACCAAATTTAATCACTTTGTCTTCATACTCTCGTATAAAGACGTCAAAAACATTGGCCTCAAGAAATTTCACAGCAACTCTGTTATTTGGTATATTCTGAAATCCTCGTATGTCTTTTTCATTTATTTTCAACTTATTGAAAATGACATCACATGCGGAGTCCCCGTAATTTAGGGGAAATCAGAAACTTTAAACCGATAGAAGTCTTTGGTTTAAGTTTCATAGGTATAGGGGTGTAGTTTTGCCATCGCCATCAGGAAGAGAACGGTCCGTTTTCTATGATGACGTCACATCGCCTCTGCGGCGACCCGAAACCCCTCCCCGGGCCTTGAGAACGCCTAGAGGGTCTGAGGCAAAAAAATTCTAAATAAAGAGTCTATGCAACAAACAGGTTAACTTGAAGCACTATCTAGTTCACTGCCATCTTACTCACAAGTTGTAGTCCAAAATCACGAGAGAGACCTCAAAATACGGCCTAAAAACCAGAAATAATGAGGAGCCTTCCAAAGGGCGTTTGTAAACAAATAAGGCTTCTTCTTCTTCCTCTTGAAATAACATACTGGGTGTAGTTTGATGCGTCGGTGTGATTATAATCATACGTGTGTGTGTGTGTGCACGCGAGAAATTTCCAAGTAGGAAAGTGTAACGACATCACCATCAACTGATCCTGCTGTAAACAACAACACTCAATTGGCCACCTACCACACAAGGATACCAGTAACATATTGCGTCCGCAGCGCACGTATTATATTATGGGAACTACGAAACGTCAATGGCCTTTTTAGCATAGAATGTCCGTCAAATAAAAATAAATGACATAACTGACTAAAATGTGGTTTCATACAATAAAAAAAGAAAAAAGAAAAATAAAGGCCACACACAGAAGGTCACCGAGCAAAGAAGCATACAGAGGTTAGGACTCGTTTTCCAGAAGCCGACGAGATGAGCAAGAACCTGAATGGTTCAGTTTGTATGGTGTTTTTACGTTGCATGGAACCAGTGGTTATTCAGCAACGGGACCGACGGCTTTACGGGACTTCCGAACCATGTCGAGAGTGAACTTCTATCACCAGAAATACACATCTCTCACTCCTCAATGAAATGGCCGAGAATCGAACCCGCGACCACCGAGGTGAGAAGCAAACACCAAACCAACCACGCCACTGAGGCGCCTGAATGGTTCAGGAACTGGGTCTTCTTCAGGAAGGTTTGGGACCACAATAACCTCAATGCTGATGTTACAACCAGCGCCTCAAGAATAACGAAGAGCATTCACAATATAATGACATCAATTATGACGATAACTTGGAATTTTCAGCGCCGCCGTCCAAGACAATACACGCCACGACACGCCTATGGACCTGACTGTCATTCAGTCACACTCAACTGTTAAGCGAAACTGCTGCTGTCTGAAGGACTTGGTCGGACCTTAGACCACTGCTCCAACGACAGGAAATTAAACACACAACCCAGAGAAACCTTCAACACTTCGTTGTCATTTATTATCATCTATCATTCGAGGAAGCAAAGTTAGTACAATTCAATGGACCGTCCAATGACTACTCGGAATAAACTTCCACCTCTATTCCACTTTTAAAACACATAGCTTTATTAATTAAAAAATCATTTATTCGCAAATTTCTTTTCTCTACGGCAAGAAAAAATGTCTGTATACCGTCCTATTTAAGTTGCATGAACAAAGCGATAAATCTTTTCTACTGATGTGTTTACTAACGAGAATATAAATAAATAAATAAAAATATATATATGTATAATATACATGTATAAAATACCTATAATTATATATATATATATATATATATATATATATATATATATATATATATATATTATACAAAATTTAACAAAAGGCACGAAAAAAATTTTTACCAGCTTTTATTTCGCAAACGACAATGAAAGATGAAAGAAAATGACCCATTAGGGTAGTCATTGAAAACAAAGCGATTCATGCTTCCTGTTGAAGTAACAGAGAAATAAGAAAATCATCCTTTGCAACAGGCAGAAGCATGTGCGTCTTTATTTGTAATTGAAACAATTATCAAGTCGATAATTCTCTAAAACAACGTCTAAAGTGACAGACTCAGGTTATCTTACTTCTCAGCCGAACTTCCCATCGACACCTACCTACTTAATTGCAACATAAGCCACAAGCATGAATACTGAGACTATCTAACGGAGAACATGACTTCTGTACAGCAATTGAAGGTATGTGAAACTATTCACTTCTAAACATTAAAGCAGTCTTGAAAGGCATTCCTAAACTGAGAGTAGTGAACACAAACGGAGCCAAGCCAGTTACATTTGTCACAATTAAAGTTGCAGCTAAACAGACAACAAAACGAATACGAGACCCATGAGTGGAAAGTGGCGTTTCTTCAAGAAATGTTGGAATAACATATAGTACACATGATATGTGCACAACTTATTCGTGCAAGCTTATCAACGTTTGAACATGCATTTGTTGGTCTGACTGACGATGGCAGATTCCAGAATCTTCCTTTTGCAAAGACATCCACTTTCCAAACCCAGCTCGGCCTCACTCCAATTTATGTTATAGCAATTACGATTTATCCTTAATAAGTGCGAAAATCCACCAACTTTCTCAAAAAAGATATCGTACTGATCCTTAGCGCTCTATTCATCTTAGCGAGATGGATCTTCCTGTCTCCCCGAGGTAAATCTCACGACGGTTACTGCACGGTATCTTATAAACTCCAGCGTCTACTTCGTTTTAACTCCCACTTGATTTGGGATCACGAAAAATAAATGGATTCATCAATTTGAAGTAGTACCTATTGCTTTACTGATGTTTTCGTTGTAAGGAGGCTTTATTTTTTCATACTGCGACACCAACATAATATTATGTCCTTTTGTATACTCTTGTCACTTACCATTTGTCCATACTTCACCAGTAAAGTGAGATCCATAAGAAGACGTATCCGGAATATATGGTTGCAACGCGTATAGAGTATTTTTATGGACCTTTTTACTTTCATACACACACACAATATATATATATAATATATATATATATATATATATATATATATATATATATATATATTTTATTTTCTTTACAAAATAAATTAGGAAATTTCTTTAAAATTGAAGACCCTATACCAACAAGCCTCGGTCCAATCTGATCTATAAATGGCAGTGCAGTGGTTGTGATGCCACTTACGTTGGAAAAACTACCAGATCAGCTTGGATGAGATGGTTTGAACACCATGGTAGGTCATTTGCGTACAAGTAGTTATATTACAAGACCTAAGTTATAGTGCAATTATGACGAATAACACAGCGAAGAGTCTGGTCACCCTTTACATATCGATGATTTTTCTATTTTAACCTCTGCCCCGGTTTGCTACAAACCTCGACATTTTAGAAGTTTTATATTCTGTTAAGATAAAGCCTTCCTTGGCTAGAAATGTAGCTGTTACCTCACTTTTGTGTTTTTAGTCTGCATCCTGCTGGATTGTATATCGACTTAGTATATTTACTTTCTTTTATATATATATATATATATATATATATATATGTATATATATATGTATATATATATATATATATATATATATATATATATATATATATATATATATATATGTATATATATACAGTAGCAGTCATAATACTTTGCGTGGTAGGGAAGATGGAAGAAGAAAAAGAGTACAAAACAAACTAGAAATATTCAGGAAAAATCAATTATCAAAGCAACCATCATAAAATTTGGAATGAATAATCACCAACTCCTCCTGCCCTAGTACTTGATAGGCATGCCACAACGTTTACGGACTTTTTGGAGTGTCCTGGGCATTGAATCTGAAAACTGCTGCAGGAGTTGACTTGTCCAGATCGTCCCCAAGCGCGTTTCAAACTTTGCGCTGCAAGACGTGTCCACATTTAGTAACTTTCTTTTCATGATTGCTTAATGATTGAAATGCTGGGGAATTCCCTGGCTAGTCCGTGGATATATTCAATTCCACAATCTCTAAGCCACAAAGTATTCTGTTTGGCGGTATGATCCCCAGTGCACGAATCTTAATCCAATGCCATTGAAAATCAGCCATTGAAACTAAAAAAATTCGTCTGAGTGAAATTGACTTAATTGGACCTTAACTAGAGCTACTGGCTCACCCACAGAAAAAGTGGTAACTCTGTGTAAGAGTTCTTCAGTAACCTGTTGGATGCTGTGACAGTTGGATGTCGAATTCTTTTCTCGTGCTCTGCCATAGCCGTTGCTAACATTATTTTGTGTGGTTGAGTGAGTGTGGTTGTATTAACAATGTCTGAACCGTATACTTCCATTGACATATCGTGTGAGAGTGATACAACTTTACAAGGAAGGCCTAAAACTGTGTAATTAGCCAAATAATTGGCGTGAAACAACGGACTATCCAGAACATTCTGAAAAACTTTTCGTGACTCTGGGAGGGAAGGAAGTACCCAAGGCTAGGACTAGCACTGGGAGGGCCCCCTTTTATTAATAAGAAAGGGGTTAAGAGTTCTCGCCAGGAACATTGAGACCTCAATGTTCCTGGCGAGAACTCTTAACCCCTTCTTACTAATGATAGGGGGCCTCCCAGTGCTAGTCCTAGCCTTGGTACTTCCTTCCCTCTCCCGACTCACGAAAAGTTTTCAGAATGTTCTGGACAGTCCGTTGTTTAACGCCAATTATTTGACTAATTACACCAGTTTTAAGGCCTTCCTTGTAAAGTTGTATCACTCTCACACGATATCTCAATGGAAGTATACGGTTCAGACATTGTTAATACACCACACTCACTCAACCACACAAAATAATGTTAGCAACGGCTATGGCAGAGCATGAAAAAAAGAATTTGACATCCAACTGTCACAACATCCAACAGGTTACTGAAGACCTCTTACACAGAGTTACACTTTCTGTGGGTGAGCCAGTAGCTCTAGTTAAGTTCCCAATTAGTCAATTTCACTCAGCCAAATTTTTTTTAGTTTCAATGGCTGATTTTCAATGGCATTGGATTAAGATTCGTGCACTGGGGATCATACCGCCAAACAGAATACTTTGTGGCTTAGAGATTGTGGAATTGAATATATCCACGACTAGCCAGGGAATTCCCCAGCCATTTCCAATCATTAAGCAATCATAAAAAGAAAGTTACTGAATGTGGACACGGCTTGCAGCGCAAAGTTTGAAACGCGCCTAGGACGATCTGGATGAGTCCTCTTGCAGTGGTTTTTCAGATTCAATGCCCAGGACACTCCAGAAAGTCCGTAAACATTGTGGCATGCCTATCAAGTACTAGGGCAGGAGTTGGTGATTATTCATTCCAAATTTTATGATGGTTGCTTTAATAATTGATTTTTCCAGAATATTTTTGGTTTGTTGTACACTTTTTCCTCTTCCATCTTCCTTACACGCAAAGTATTATGACTGCTACTGTGTATATATATATATCTATCTATATATCTATATATATATATATATAGATATATATATATGCATATATATAATTATGTATATGTATAGTAGATTATATATTGTATATATATTATGTATACAATATAATATATTAATAATATATATATATATATTATAGTATATATATTTATATAAATATTATATTATATATATATATATACCTTTCCCTTCTCATATCCCTATTTCCAATGTTACTCATATTTCATGCCTATTCACCAAGTTTATCTTTTTACAACACAAGGCATTTTTGACAGCATATTGATTATGACAAGTGCATACATCCTCATGACAGCATACATTTTCATGGAGGTAAACCCCTGGACACGTCTGTTAAACTCCCAAACCTATTCCCTAAGAAGTCTTCACCTATAATCCCACGGTCTACATACAGTTCTATGTGGACCGTGTATCCTTAACCCTTTTTCCTCCTGGCCGGACGAGAGAGCAGGTTTCATCCAGTGTCTCAAGATACTCGCACGTGCTGGCGAGACCAGGGCTTCTTTAAAACTATACATCAATCTCCAGGGAGGCTACAACTCTTTACTGATTCCGGCAGGCTTGGAGAGAAGTTCAGAGGCAGGAGGAGTGGAACTATCAAAATTCCATTTGCAATTCCAATCCGTTAGTGTCTAGTCCAGCATTCTAACCTGGCCAACCTGCCAGATCCGCCCCAAAGATCCCGTTTCTCCTTTGACATTTGTCAGTGATACCACACTATCTACCCATGAATGACTTCCTGTCTGTTGCAGAGCTGTAACATCTTCACCACCAACAAAGAAAGTATTCCCAAAGCACCACCCATTGTTACACCTCCACTACAGCAATCATACCACTGATCAACTTATAGTAAACGTCCCACCAACCCACGTCCCCCGGCCCTTAAAGCCATATACCCCTTGAAAATGAATTTCAGCTCTCTCTCTCTCTCTCTCTCTCTCTCTCTGTGCGTGTGTGTGTGTACAGAGTGAATTTTCAGCCAAGAAAACGTGACCTTCTGTCAGCCCTTAAAGAAAAATTTTTTATTTCTTTGAAAGATAAATCTGATCCTTTCCCGATGGTGATATTTTCACCATACAATTTACTCGGGCAGAGGAAGCAGCAGCAGAGAGAGAGAGAGAGAGAGAGAGAGAGAGAGAGAGAGAGAAGAGAGAAAGGGGGTGGGGGATTTTAACTGATAAAATAATGCCTGTTATACTTACATGATTAAATTTAGAGTTGGATTTGTGACCAACAGATGATGGGTGATAAGGGAGGAGCAGTAAGAAGGCAACGCCCAGATAAAAAGCGGTGCCATGATACAACGTAAATGCATTCAACAATATGTTTCCCCCCTTTAGACATGGTACAAATGAATGAATCAAGGTTAGGCTTAAAATTCATCAGATTCTATGAACTGTTAAACAAAATATATATGAAGGGAAACTGAACGCTACACAGCTGACACCACTACTCCTTCAACGCTCTGAGGACGAACGTCATGGCAACAACCTTCATTTGCGTGTGCGACTAATCTCATGCAGCAGCTCCTGTCCTTAAGTGGTCCTTCCTCGTTGCAGCACTTAATCAAGTGAATGAACCCTGCCACAAACTGCGGCAAAATGGTAATTATCATGAGCAGAACCACCAAAAACGCGAAGCTTTCAATTCAGGATGGAGAACTAATTAAGAT
Source organism: Macrobrachium nipponense (assembly GCF_015104395.2). Taxonomy (NCBI): domain Eukaryota; kingdom Metazoa; phylum Arthropoda; class Malacostraca; order Decapoda; family Palaemonidae; genus Macrobrachium; species Macrobrachium nipponense. The sequence continues at coordinate 64,420,455 of NC_061110.1, read as the reverse complement.
CTGCACTTCATTGGTAGAAACTCAACATGTGCTTATGAGTGACATCTCAAAACCAAGGGTTACATGAATATGGAGGACACCATGACGCCACTGAAGGGGTTGGTCACCTTATGCATGAGAGAGAGAGAAGAGAGAGAGAGAGAGAGAGAGAGAGAGAGAGAGAGAGAGACTAAAATGGCTGGCAATCCAGCCACATTCAATTTGCTCCAAAGGAGTGGTTTTGCAAACAGTGAAGAAGGAAATTTCACGAACTGGGGAGCAGGAAACGGAAAATAGGACTTGGTAGTCATCCAAAGCTTGGGGGCTGTGATGTCGAGCCAGTCTTGGCCTCGAATCCAAGAAAATGATTTGATCTGGTGACCAGATCAGACTACTCAATCAACCACCAGAGGATCATTAGGAACAAATACTCACTATTAAAGGAGACCATCAAATGAGGAAAACACTTCTACGAATGAGTCATCTACAAACATAAAAATGACAGTCAGATTATAACAAAAATTCCAATTAGGGTAATTGTGTCTTTCTCTACGTGCGCTCGCGCGCGAGAGAGAGAATGTGTGGATAGCATAAAGCGGGGAAGATATTTCATATGTCAATAAATTTAACCTGAAATTAGTGACTGCGTACAACGTACACAATCATTCGTCAGTTGAATTGCTTTCATTTTATGAGAAGAAAAATGAGAGAATCATCTGGATTGGATGCACTAACTTCCCCTTCGAACATAAAGCAATCCTAATCCATCACTCGCAACTTCCTCGACATCACTTTGCTATTCAACAGAAAGGTTAAGCGAATGCTGAGAAAAACCTCATAATGTAAGCGTAACCACCAAATGTTATTCAAATATCAAAGATAAAATAAATCTAGGAACACTACATTATTCAATAAGCCATACCTAAAATAACAAAAATCCCGTTAATACAAATATCGTATTATGTGCAACATACACACACATATATATATGTGTGTATATATATACATATATGTGTGTGTGTATATAGTTAGTCAGGCGCCTTAAAATGAGCTACACTTGAACAATCTTCTGGCAAAAGTAACTTTTGTGGCCATCAGCCGTTCAATGAGTAATAACAATACAATTATGAAGGTGAGCAAACACATAAATAGTGCGCGAGTTTACTTTAACCACTGCAGTAAGACGCCTGAGACAGAAATTGGAATGGTAATGCGTGTAAATGTGCTCAAAAGAATGATTAAACTCTGGGCCGAGTTATTGTGTTCTTCAGAGTTCTCACTTACTGAATTAGTAGGCGAATCCTATAGCAGTTTAGTAGCAGTTTGAAAAAGGAAGACAAACAACAAATCCTTCCCAATAAAGTTCTCATTTATCATTTTTATTATTATCATAATGACGCCAAATTGACCCCTTCATTTCTGATGTCCTCAATGCTTCTTTGATATTTTCTTCTGCAGGCACATATTTCTCGTTCGGATTTAATGCTTACTGGAGCAAGTTGAAAAATAAAAGGAACTGGAAAAGTTAACACGGGCCCCCAACCCCCCTCGTCCCCCTCCCCGCAACTGACAAAAACAATTCGAACAAAATAACGCTCATCTTCAAAGAAAAGACATCTACCACCGACTTGGCAATGCATCTGTTAAGGTCATCGTATCCAGAAAGCTAACTTATATATAAATAAGGAATCTCTTCCACACTTATTCTGTGCCCGTGGTATTTGCGCGCGTCTTTGTCAGTCGGAGAAGCAGGAGGATCAAATCCCTATAATCCTATTCTGATGAAAAGGAAAGATCTCGTATGGCAGGTATGAGTCGTAACAAGACTGCGAAAAGCACAAGCCTCTGATTCCAGAATTGGCAAGTCTCAACGCTGCTGATAGCGGATGCAAGAGACGTGACGTCTAAAATCACATCCTGAGCCGACAGGCGCAGAGAGAGAGAGAGAGAGAAGAGAGAGAGAGAGAGAGAGAGAGAGAGAGAGATCCAGGGTAGGTAACTGTTCAGCAATCCCCTCCTGATAAACTTCAGTCCTTGGCTTCCGTTTCGCCCTTTTACGAACTACGGCCACAAAGTCAACCTTGTGAGAGCACCTCTGGCGCTTAATATCGTTTCAACCTTGATGCTGTCTCCGGGGTGATGACAGGGCCAACTCTGCATCGAGGCTTAACAAAATCGTCAAATTTCAGAGTTATCAAAAAAGGAAAGAGAGAAAAAAAGTTGTGCTTGTTTACGGAAAGACATAAAGCAAAGTCCGTAACCTGGGACAATCTGAGAATGATGGTTCAATGCATGCAAGGAATATGGTCCATGAAACTAATAATCAACATAAAAATGGATTAGACTGCCATTCACAACCACTAGTAGGTAACCTTGAAAATATTCTTTGATAACTTATACCAGACGCCATTTGGACGTTAATTACTAAAAATATCAAGTGTGTCCATTTCCGGAAAATGTCCAATTATTTCATAAAAGGTACGAGGCAAATCAAAGTGCTTCCCTGTCCCTCCCGCCCCCCAAATCTTTCCTTGATTTCATCAAGCACAAAGCAAATACAAGAATTTCTATTCTTACCTTCAAACACAGTAACGCGTAACTGAGCGTGACAACGAAAATGGACTGTAAACCACCTCAATGGGACCACGACACAAGCCGGGCATAAAAATCATTGCGAAAGCGACCTTGCTTTGCATGTGCATGCTGAAGACCCCCGTGGATATCCGTTCCACACACTGGCAGTGGTGGGTCGCTCGCCGACTATTCTCTCAAGATCACGTGACACCACAAACCGTATGAAACCTTTCTTCAAACCGGAAGACAATGTTTGGATGTTCAGAGTACTCTATAATGACGTTTTCGCCTCCAAGGGCAGAGAAAACAAACACACAAACATCATGAGTAAGCCTTTATATGAATCACACTCATGTCACGTCCATGAAAAGATACGGAGGAGGAGCAATGAATTCCCCGGCCGAGATGAAAGTACCGCTCCAGCATCAGCACCTAACGGTTAGCCTTGCCTTGCGCCAACGTTGATCCAAAATGGAGGGATGATGCAACAAGGGCACGAAAGCACACATGGAACGAAAGCCTTCATTTCACATGATCTATAACTGGTAATATCTTTCACTTATGTTATCTGCAGATTCAACTTATCAGAACTGCAATCCACTTCAACATTACATTTTGGTACACAAACGAAAAGAGTATGATAGCACACACGATGATATGGGCTGCTTTGTGTGAACTACGAGAGTAGATGATCAGATACGAGTGACGATGACATTAATGACCTGGACGTTAATCAGCCAAGTCGAATCCCTACAGAACATTAAAACAAGTCCTTCTCCACTTTATAAAATACAACAAAGAGGAAACACCACAGTAATTCAAACAAATGACCTCTTTCGCTTTCCAAGCTCGTTCGTTTTCACTTCGAGCATTTGACTTCCAAAATGCTTTAACATGAGGTCAGTAGTCCTCATCGGCCAGGGCATGGCATGACTTCCTGGCTTATCTCTGAAATCTATGAGTGCAAGCTTCCATTGGACTCGATTATTTATTAATCGCCCGTTGCGACATCAAACAGCCCACGTGGGACGAAGCATCCGGGACCGACCGACCAACCAACCAACGAACAACAGTCACGACTAAAACAGCCCCAGCTCTCGTTTGAACGGAGCTGCTGCTGCTGCTGGTTCAGTTCTTCTCCAATCCAATTTCACTCTCGGCTTGGCTGATTAACGTCCAGGTCATTTGTGTCATACTCGTATTTGATCATCTACTGTAGTAGTTTACACAAAGCAGCCCAGTATCATCGTGTGTGCTATCATATTCCAACGCTGTCCGCTTAAACATTTCTTTTCTTTGCCTCAGATGTAGCACACCTCGGCCACAAAGCTCGGAAAGACCCTCATTTCTAATTTGGGTCGAAATGGCTGACGTTTAGCATTGATAAATGTTATAACATCGAGCACTGAATTCTGATCTTTCTTTGTTCCTTCTGCCATATTTTGTGATCGCCAATGACTTCAAGACTGAGAGGTGGCAAACGAGAAAGAACCCGCAGCACAAACCACGTCTCTTCACATCCTGATGCAATGTTCCCGCAATCACGATTATCAATAATCTTTATCATGGTCGATACCATCAGTAATAATCACCGAGGGAAGAAATAGATAACTATCAATAATTATCAATTCTTATTACACATGATATTCCCGAGATTGATTAAACAGTACTTGCCACCACCTTACTTCTCGTAATATTGAACAGATTCTAATGAAAAGGAAAATCAATAACGGCTCGAAAATCATTTCCAAGCACGCGAATATCCGCCCCAGACTCATGCAGTGCTACTTGACTGGTTCATTTCTTTGTACATTATATTAGCGCAATGCATTTACACAAACATATATATATATATATATATATAATATATATATATATATATATATATATATTATATATATATATTCATATAAATTAATAACTGGATTCATTCATGGTAGTTATTGGGAAAATAATCCATCTTGCACCCAGTTTCATTATTATTATTATTATTATTAATATTATTATTATTATTATTATTATTATTATTATTATTATTATTATTATTATTCCAGAAATCTGTCACAAGACGATAGATAAAAACCTTCCGATTAGGGAAGCCTTACCTTGGACAACAACGAAGATTATCCTTGACATAAACTCTATCATAAATCCGCTCATGTATTCCCTAGGATATAATGAATATAATTCCTATGCCTCTCTTTATAAAGACATTCATACATAGCACATCCATCCATCTTCCTTCATTCCACGAACAACTCACGACCTCTACCTGTCTCCCTCATAGTCTTACAGGTAATTAAGGGTTGTCCAAGTCATTCGCTTGAATGATCACCCACCTCATTAGCTTTTAATCCCGTTTCAAGTACTGTAAGAAAAAACGTACGAAAGAAGAAGGGTCGATCGTACTTACCTGCCGGTTGCAGGGTTCATGAAATCGAATATCACTCTTCAAGTTTCTTAAATAAAAAATAGTTAGATTCTGCCACATACTCGTCAAATAAACAAATACTCTTCTGAACATATAAATGACAGTGCATGTCCAAGAATCACATAGCGAAAACGACGGCTTCTTCCTTCTCAAGATGAATGGAAAGCTGATGTGCATCTAAAGTACAACTTCCCCTGCCATGCATCAACTCGATAACACGAGACCCTTCATTACCATATGGTGGGTGAAGAACAACCTCGTACCCTGGTACCAAAACTATGAATCATCACGGCGAAGGGAACACATTCTTCACAAGACAAAAGCTTCAGCGAATAACCAAGAAAATGCAATGAGCGTCTAAATGGATGCGTCGAGGAAAAAACGCAAAATCAGCGATCTACAAGGTTCGAACGCCTGCAATTTTGCTGCTTACTAGGAAAAGGCTCACCGAATGCAACGAGTCGATCCATCCTGGAAACTCTTTCCAGAGATCCTGTTTATACGGAATTCGCTTGGCGAGAAAATATTTAGAGGTACGGTCAGGGGTCAGCACGGGCCATATGAAGTAGAGGTCAACACGGTATTAACCAGGCTTTCAGCTTTCTTGAGAGAGAGAGAGAGAGAGAGAGAGAGAGAGAGAGAGAGAGAGAGAGAGAGAGAGAGAGAGAGAGACTTTTGTTACTTAAATCTATGCTGTTACTTGACATCGGCAAAACCATCACAAAACCACTCAAAAGCATCCTACTATTCACACAAGAGTAATGCCAGCAGTTCTCGTGCTGAAAGAGGGCCAACTGATTCTCAAAGTAAAATGAAATCTCATATTATGTCATTCTCACGTGATTGAGAGAGGGAGTTTTTAAATCACTATTCAACCCTATCAAAACGACAAGTGACTCAACCAAGACTGACAAGTTTCCGTCGTCTGTGATGCTTGAGATTTCATCATCTTAACAACTCTTTTCGCGAGCAATATAATAATATTATAATCTGTCATCATATATGTCTTAGATCTCAATAACTATATAACTAAGACGTATAGACATCTTCATGAGACGTATTAGTTGTAAATGCAGTTGAGGATAATAAAAAGACCTCAAAATCTTATGCCTGATACCGTGTATAACAGCGACTGTTGATAATACATACTACTAATAAAACAGGTAACATCCAATAAAGGCCAAAACCGACCAGGACCAACAGCGCACGTGAAAATACGGGGGAACGCGGTTCGTTTCAGCGCGTCGTCCACATTGCCTCGCAAGGGCTGCGGCGAGTGATGGATGACTCAACACCACCATTAAGCCGCATTCTTAATTACCCGCCTGTGCTCCCGCCATAATACAGATGATAATGATCCATTTAAGGCTTTTATTTTTTACACAAGACTAACTACTCAATATTGCCAACCACGGTACTAAACTTGAGACATCTTACGCAATACTTTTATAGATGACAGCTCCTATTATCTTCGCTATATCAATTTTAGAATCAGGAGAAAAGGCACGGAAGACGGGAGACGCGGGCAGGAGTCAATTAGTAGGTAAGAACAGAGACATCTTGTCATAGTAAGGTAATAGAGACGCCTCAAGGAAAGCGCGAATGAAAGGACTCCTTTGACCAAGGATAGAGCTTTATATGGAGGTCTATCAAAATTAAGACCACGACGACTTTCTACACTAAATTTTGTTTAACTTTCAAAATCTTCCCGTTTTTTGAGCGGCAGTTTGAACTACAGATTTGCCATGAGAGTCGGACATTTCCAAGTCCCTTTCTGTTAAGGCAGCAACCAATTAGTCTTCCATCTCCTTGATGCCACAAAGAAGGCATCTTAATCAGGATGAAGACTAATGCTGTATTAAAAACTGGAGACTTCTTTTATCGACGGAGCAACGGATGTGAATGTAACATGAGGCCTTGTGCCAGATTAGCGTCACCTCTGACACACTTATGCGACCTTTTCTGCCTGAAGGGAACATTTTTCCTTCGCATTGTTTGGCCACCGTAAGGGTCCACCTGCAGAACAGATAAACAAGCAAGCATCATCTTCCAAGGATGCCCTGTGGTTAATCCGGATCCTGACACGCACACGACAACCTGCACAAAGTCCTGTTTCAGTCTATGAATGATAAGCCTAAGACTCGAGTATTACCCGGAGGAAACGAACGAAAACTGGTTTGAGCATCTTCTTACCATGGCTACGCCTTCTCAATACCTGAGAACAAACAAGCGTCTTTAAAATCGCCGACAAAGTTAAAGCTTTGATTGCAGAATTCGTAGGTGACGGTCACGCTGCCATTACCCCGAACTTAAGGGTAACAATGAGATGTCTCTCTTTGGCGGTAAATGACATTTTCTATAATGACCTGGAGCAGAAAGGATGAACGAAAATAAATAAATAAAAAAAAAGTCAAATTCCTGTCGCAATGACATACTCAACGACTGAGATTTCAAGAACATGGCCGCCAATCATATTTACCAAAATTTGGGATCGGGCGACTACCACAAACTGAATAATAAAATTAATAAAAAGTTGCGATGTAACATTCAACAGTACCGTCGTAAGAAACTCCATACTGGTAACAACAAAATTTTCCCTTTCCGAGTCGCTTTGGACTTGGCAAAACATACAAGTTGAATTGAAAGATCTTGTGGCATTTTTGTCAATCCTCTGAATCAGCAAGTGTATCCTTGTCATTACAGTACCACGTCATCACCTCACTGGCAAGTGATTATTATTCATCCCTTCCAAAGCACGTCGTTTATGGGAGACTCAGCATTAAATAATTTGGTCATTATTACTGCCTAGGAGCCAGATTCATATCATATGAAGCCTCTTTCCAGGCTGTCCTGATTAGTGCCAGCCAAGAAGGGGTTTCATTTCATCTCCAAACCATCACACACACTGAAGTTCCTTCTGTCTATTAGGAACTGGTCTTCTCTGGTTTAGATCGCAATGAGGCTTCTTACAAGTTTACTTGTGAGGATTTAAAGCTCTCTTATCGCCGTCACATGTTTCGGGGTCGCCATTTAATGAGCATGGCCTGAAAACACTACTAACATCGGTACATCATTTTACACAACATAAGCGGTCAAAATTTACCTTTGAACATTAACATTTAGTGGACTAAAGTGCCCTAGACACCGTCCAGGGGAGATATATATATATATATATATATATATATATATATATATATATATATATATATATATCGAGCTACAAATGCCCTTTAGTATCTAATTGCTCTACCTCGGAATTAAAATTTTAAATTTTAATGTAATGCTTAACCGAAGGGAATTTTTTAGGCGATAAGAGAAATGTCGGCTCCTGGGCGCGAACCCTCGAAACGATACAAATCCAGGACGACAGTGAAGCTTTTACCCACACCACCACGGTAATGTGATATGACTCTAATATATATATATATATATATTTATATAATATATATATATATATATATATGTATGTATATTAATAATGTAAGCCACGAAGGAACATAAACGACGGAGTTTCTGCAGGATCTTTCGACTCAACGTCGAAAGATCTTCCAGAAACTCCGTTGTTTATCTTTCCTTCGTGGCTTATACCTTTATTTATGGATTTATTACGTTCCAAACTTTCGTGATTCAGTTTTATATATAAATATACAATAATATATATATATATATATATTATATATATATATATATATATATATATATATTATATTATATATGTATATTATATATATAATAAATATATAGATCATATAATATATATATTTCTGTGTTACTTCTGAAAATCACGAGGTATCTGTCTACGGCTTATTTAACTATTTCTAGAATAATGTTGTTAATAATTTTGAGTTAATTAAAACTCAAATACTCACAATTTTTCCGGTGATTAAAAAAAAGAAATAAAGTAAATTTAAAATGAATGTGTTTTTCCTCTTATAAAGAAGAAAAATTGTTGGTAGCTTAAGTCAGACCTGTCTCTTGAAATTCTTCCGCCTGCCACTTAGACACGGAAAATGTTTAAGAGTCGTTTAAGAAAAGGATAAACTGCACAGGCAAACAAATAATAAAGAGTGGGGAAGCATCGGACACAAAAACGAGGTTCTGAGACAACAGAAAAATGATATCTCCCATCACATCCTCCCTTGCTTCCACCATTTCTCGAATATGACAACAGAACAGCAGTAACTCGCTTAATCCTCGATTTTTCATGACTTCCAAGTTGAATCATCGCGTCGAGGTGGACAAAGAAAATTCTCCTTGGACTGCACCTGAACAAAGAAAAATCTCTTGGACTGCACCTGAACTAAACATAATTTCGAATATCACACTTGAGAACTGGACGCCACTTTGATCAGAATCACAGTGACTGTATTCTACGAATTTCCTTCGCATCGTGTAGTTACAAATGTAATACTGTTATTACCGTGGTGAATTACACCTACATTACCTTCGAGTAAATATGAACTTCGGATACTATATTTTAGTTTTACCATTTTCAGGTATCTGTGGTGGAAGTTATAGAAAGGTTTCTCTGTTGAACGAGAATACCGCAAAGCCCAACGGCGATGGTTCAATAGTCCACAGCTAAACCTGAAACATAACAACAGCGGATTTCATAATATATTTCAGATTCCATCTTTTGCTTCCAATAGGCGTGTGGCCCCGAGGAACATGAAGTCAGGATGCAGCCGAAAAAATTATATATATAGTATATATATAATATATATATATATATATATATATATATATCTATATATATGAAGTCAGGATGCAGCCCCGAAATTTTTTTTTAATATCTATATATAATCAGGATGCAGCCCGAAATTTTTTTTAATATATATATATATATATAATATATTATATATATATATATATACACACAAAGATTACTCTGGACTTTCTAACGTGATATGTTACCTTCTAAACGTGCATAATCTGTTTGAGATCGATTATTTGGTGTGATGGTTGGTCGCTCATCTCTGCTACGCAAAATATCGTGTGCCGGAAGAAAAAAATACATATATAAATCGAAGATATATGTAAGGAATAAAAAATATTTTAATCTGACTCAAAATCACCACGATTTTCCAACAACGTCATGTAGGTGCTTGGAGGGAACAGGAGTTGAAGAATTCAGCGAAGTGGACGGATTACGAATTAGAAAGACTGGAATAACTCAATGTGGAAAAGCAGACATGACGGAGGAGGGACGTAGGCGGAGTGACGTATGTAATACCCACACACAATAACAGTGCTTGACGAGAACTCCCGAAGAGGGAGACTGAGCAGGTGGGCCGTCTGTTTTGCTCAAGATTTTTAATTGTCTGTTTCATCGATCGCGAGGGCTCTTTACTAACCCACTGTTATTGGCTGTAAGCATGAAATGCTGTTATTTTCACATGTTTGAAGTAAACTGTTAAGAAAGCTTTATTAAAATAAGAAAGGAAATCTGAATAAATAGAATGAGAGGGAAGCCCTAGGGAACAAAAATGTTGTATGGAGAAACTGTTCAGAAAAAGTGAAAGGGCGTCTAAATCAAGCAGCGACAGGTGTTAATCTTCGGATAACTGATAAGGCTTAAGAGGAGGAGGAAAAACGGTATTTGTGAGATTGCGAGATTAGGTCAAGAGTATCCAAAGGAGATGAATGCGTTCTGGGCAAGATATATCCTAAAAACGTATAAGTTGATATCATGATTATTTGCCAAATGTAACAACAATGTATTTATTCGGCGTGTTTTAATGTCTTTAATATTGGTGATGGTAGGTTATGGAGATGAGCCATTAGACTGGAAACTTTCACGACATTAGTCTCTTCATACTACATGATAGAAAAGAATCAGCAGCGCCAAAATTCCCTGCACACACTCCACCACTCACCTCTCCACGTCACACACCCTTGCTTCCCGGACAGTAAGGCCCTCGGTTCCAATCCTTCCCCAACCCTTCATGCAGAATTTCCAACGGGTTTCAATTCTTCCCCTTCCTAATTATGCACGCTGTTCACCTCTCTCTCTCTCTCTCTCTCTCCTCTCTCTCCTCTCCTCTCTTCGCCTCTCTCTCTCTCTTCTCTCTATAATATATATATATATATATATATATTATATATATATATATATATATAATATATAATATGGTATGTTATAATGTTCATGATGTTTTCTTGTTTATGAATGTATTAAGTGTTAGTTTTCTTTCCCCATGAATGTGTTCACGGGTGTGGGTTTCAGCGAAGAATTAGACGAATGTTCAGCTGTGATTTTCATTTACGATAAAAGGTAAAATGTGTAGACGTTATGTGGGAAGAAATCACTTGAACTTGTATAGAAGGTTTTCATATATAATAATATTAAGCATATCGAAACCGGGGCATTCACGTTACGTCTCTGGTTCTGAATAAATAATGGTGTTCATGTTTTATTGTTTAGCCTTGAAAATCGTGATGCATGGGAATGACCAAAACCATTTTCTTTTCTTTTTCTTGTGTGTATTTTTCTTTTTCCTTTCCTTTTTCTTGTGTGCTTTTTTTCTTTTTCTTTTCTTTTCATTTTTCTTGCGTGCTGTCGTGTGCTTGAACGTAGGATTGGAAACGGAGCCAAGGTCTTGGGCGGACTCCCGAACATGCAGGGTTCTCAACCCCCTTCATTATTTCATGGGAACAACAGAGCTTAGTGGAAGGGTGGAGGAGGCTACCATTTTCTTCATTTTATGTCTGCTATCAGAGAGAGAGAGAGAGGAGAGAGAGAGAGAGAGAGAGAGAGAGAAATTTAATTGACGTAAGATTTTGTCTTGTACACATGTGTAAATATGTGGAACTGACAGTTTGTTATTCATTACCGTTCTGTGCAGTGCCATTGTGAGGTTAATTTGTATCGTAACTTTAACTTCCTTTGCTATACCAAGAACATTATTGTCGACTCGAAGGGCTAAGGCGTAGGTAGTGTGCTGAAACATTTCTGTCAATTTTGTCATGTGTTAGGATTTAACGTCTAATTGAAGTCCACTGGTAGGCTCCCCTATTTCTTATACACGAAAAATTGACGTTGTAAGCACGTGACAGGCATAGTATATATTTAAGCATTTTGTTAGCATTAGTTGGAAGGAACTGTGTGTGTTGATTATGCAAGTTGCGTATCTTGAGAACTGCCCGTTCACAAATGCTCTTTATTTTGCTGGATTTTGTAGTTGCGGTTAACCTCCAGAGAGTGAGGTTCATCTACCATTTAGGGAGCATTTTCTCCCCCAAAACAGATCATACCCTTACCCAAGTCTTCTTTTGTGAAATGCAATACAGGCCCTACCTAGGACAACAATGTTTAACATATGGTTATATGGTTACCATCGCCAAGGATGTAGTTGTTTTTGTTTTGCCTGACATATTTATATATATAATAATTATATATATATAGGGGAGAGAGGATAAAAAGCGGTATATATATATTATATATATTATATGATTATATAGAATATATTATATATTAATATATAATATTATATATCTATATATATATATATATATATCTAAATCTATATATATATAGTATATATATATATGTGTGTGTGTGTGGGTGTGTATGTGTGTGTGTGTGTACTGTATATATAATTGAGAGTATGCACTTGTAGGTAAATAATAATTAAGAGATTGGAATAAATTGCATATGTGGACCTGGATTAAGGCTACATAGATATTTACCGAGCAAAAGAGAATAAAATAAGTTTGGAATTCCGTGTCCGCCCTTCCCCATACAAATAAGACCAAAATCAAAATGCAACAATGCCGTATGAAGCTTTTCTCCTGAGGCAATAATCAAGTGTCTATCGAAAGTCAAGGTCAATGTTCCAACGATATAGGGAAATAGATAGACGTATAATCCATGGTTCAGACCAAGCAAGGAATGAAGATCAAATGTGGAGAAAACGATGATGTAAGGATACCTATGCGTGTTATGAAAAACGACGTGAGAGCAAAAAATCAAAGTGCCTTTGATGGGTCGCCTGAAGAAAAGGGGACAGGCAGCACATGGAACGAGATTAAACGAAAGTCAGTGGAGGTGACGGCCACACGTGTAACAACAGGTTATTATTATTATTATTATTATTATTTCAGTAGATGAAACCTATTCACATGGAACACGCTCACAGGGGCCATTGACTTGAAATTCAAGACTCCAAAGATTGTTGGTTTCCACCCCGTACCGCTGACCACACATTGCAGCAGTACCTGATCCAGATGCAAAGGCAGTGATTTTTCATCGGTGCTGGGCAGAGGCGAAAACCGCCTCCCCCACCGCGACATCTGAGCGACGTTTTCAAATAAGGAAACTTTGACTGGGGAAGTTAGGAGTATGGAGGATGGATGTCGGGGCATTCTGTGTTTTTATATAAAGAAATCGTGAATCCATGATACCTTCGATAGTAATAGAGGCTCGACAGGAAGGATTGGAAGGAAGACGACTTACGGTTAAGATTCTGAGAGAAGAAGAAAAGTCACGCTGAAGGTTGTAAGAAAAACAAAAGGAATGAATACAAAGATGTAAGGGGACCGTTGGCTTTAAAAGTAACTGTCAGTACATGGTTTCTGTCATTAGCCAGGAATGGAGATGCATGTTAAAGGTGCGTTTGTAAGAGTGATGGGGCAGATAACGGTTGTGACTTTCAGATAAGATACCTTGGAATTGTGGGGAAAAGGTCTACAAATGAGCTAGGAGACTGGTACTGAACTGTGGTTCAGAAACTTGGCCCATACGTAAGAAAGGAGCCATAAGAGAAGCGCTAGAAAAATAATATATTCTGAGTGGGTAGATGTGATTAGTCTCTGTCGGGAAGATTTCAAGTGAAGCATTACGGATACTTAATGCTGGCAAACACACACACACACACACACAGAGAGAGAGAGAGAGAGAGAGAGAGAGAGAGAGAGAGAGAGAGCAATCTATAAAAAAAATAAGTTGGTGACTGGTTTTCGATCCGTGATGAGAGAAGCATGTTGGGGAGGGAGGGAGGGGGGAGGCATTCCTTGGAGAAAGATAAGAGGAGCGAGGTAGACGAAGCGTGTTGTCAATTTCGATATGAAAGAGATTGGGTAAAAACGCTGCCGAGTTGGATATCGATATTTTTTTGAAAAAGAGAATGGTGATGGGGAATTAAGAAGAAAAAATAAGGCAACGGGTAACCTAAAATTTTTGAGGTTGCGGCAAAGGAGTAATAAGAAACAAAATCGAGAGATAACTAGCACGAGGAATGGAACCTGTGGCAGCTAACTCTCACGCCAGTGAAAAATAAACGAGGTAAAGTAACGAAAACATTTGTTGAAGTGGTTTAGCAAGTCGACTGGACACCCGAGTAAGAAGGGAATAGAAGTAAATAAGTCTTGGAGGAAAAGAATTATAGGAATGAAAGTGAAAACTTGGGAAAGTGCATCTGTTAACTGCTGTTCCAGACCTTCCTTAGAGTCAATAGTGTCAGTGGTCGATTGTGTAACGATTGAACGGTAAATTAAAATCTGAAAGCTCAAGGCTAAGCCGTACAGAGTAGAATATGGTTTCACAGTCATTTAAAACAGTATCGAAAAAGACGTGACGTCTGGCAGTGAAAAATGTTCTTGAGAACCTAAATGCAGAAGGCAAAGAAGTTACCATTCATGTTCACTCAGTAACTACGAGAGTAGTAGCCGTCATTACAGGTAATTCTGCTGTTCAAGTAAACAGAATCAAACGACAGTTACTGGTAAGAGGATTGATAAAAAAAAAATCGTAATAAGTTCCGAAGCCAAAGCCAGATGGACTCGCATCCGCCACTGTTACAACGAGAAGCTACGAAACTGAATCCATATTTTGTACCTTTGGTTTTGTAGTTGCGTCACCGACTCATGATTTGCAGTGTAGCTTGTTGATAAAAACAGTTTGTATACATGTCATATATTTTCCTGTGTTTGTACTGTGTAAGAACTATCGATAAGTAGCCAATTTCACGTTTAGACTCACTTTCATCCAACCCCGGACTACTGTCTTACCTACCGCTGGTCCATACATAGTAGATAAAAGGAATGAAATGACTTTGGTTAGCTATCCGGGACGTTACGTCACGTTTTGAAGGTTATGCCTGGCTGTTGCCTTGCCGTTTCGAGCCTGTCCTATATTTCCGGAATTTGGCATGGCAAAGACGGCCATGTAGCACTTTATTGATACGTTTTGTATCTAGAAGGGAAATATATAACGTATAAAATCTCTCTTAAAGAATGACGATAGATTATGGAGGGATTTTTGCAGAAAAGCTTATGTCAAGGAAGGCTTCGTGACAAGCCTACGTCGAATGAATTATTCGCATTGAAGAAGCAGCCTCTTAGGTTTGGATAAGTTACGATTTAACCCCTGGTTTTCATTCTTCAGGCTGTGTTGCTCATCATTTTTGTGTGAAGTATCAGTAGTTTAGGTGTGTGTGTGTGTGTGTGTGTGTGTGTGTGTGTGTGTGTGTGTGTGTGTGTGTGTGTGTGTGTATTACTATAAAATTGTTGGCGAATGGCAGATTTCAGAGTGATTGCCTTTTCGTTTTATCTAATAACATGAGCAATTGTCTTCTGGCGCCGGAAGTAGGTTCAAATGTCTCACGATGGCAAATATTATTGCTCTAATTACGGTATAGTTGTTTGAGGATATATGGAAGCTGTTCCTCTCGACGACTCTGACACTACGATGCATGCCAATCTACAGTTATACTGTCATGTACTGTTTCCATTAACCTCAGTCGTAGCAGCTTCTGCGGATGTTAAATCTTTTTTAAAATTCTTGGAATAGAGGCAGTAATCACACAGCAAGTTTATCCATTTTTTCCTTTTTCACGTCATTTTGTACTTGACAGGATCATTTCCTGCAGCGAATTGAAGTTCCATTCGTGTGGTATCAAACAATTTCGCGGTCGAAGGATGTAGATAACGGCGCTTTTAATCATTGCGAAGAATTTGATGATGTGTTGCGGGACCAAATGCTTTTTAATATTATTTTTTACATGAGACGAGTTCTTCGGTTGTTTTGTCGTGGTTTCTTTGCCTGCATGTTGCGTATAATGCTGACTATTACAAGGTTGGGGTGGTATTATTTATAAATTGGCCATTCTTGCGATTATTATATAACGTTTTGCACAGTCTCTTTCTATATTACGTTTGGGCCTTATAGTTCTTATTCATATTACTGTGTTTATTTTATTATTTATTTGTTTGCTTATCTATTTATTTGCAAATACACTTCATTGTGGTATACCGTCGTTTCAGTGCATCTTTTGTTTTCTTTTAGGCGGAGGAGACAGGGTTAAAATTCCAGCCGAGTACGGCAGATTTCATAAGACCATGAAAGGTTGTCGCAGGAAATTGCTTTCCCCAAAAAGAAAGGGGTCGGAGTTGATTTTAAATAAGATACCTCCTTTCAGCTGTTGAATCAAGCACGTATTATTCCTTTTGCAGAAAACTTCCATGACATTCTTATGCTACATCTCTAGACGAGCAGGTCACACAACCCCCCCCCCCCACCCCCCCCCCCCGCCCCACCAGCTGTGAGCACAACGTGGATATTAAAAAAAGACCTCTGTCTCACTCGTCGAAATGGCTCTTGGTGGGTCTCCCTCTGACTGACTCCCTTCGAAACTCCTGAACAACCGACGCAGCTTCTCCACCAACTCGCCTCGCCATCGTCTCTGCTGAAATCGACAACCCACCTTGAGCGACACCGAACCGTTCTTTTCTTTCTTTGCTACCATTTATATCCCGTAGGATTCAAGATTGCATAGATCCTCCAATAAAAGATTCTTCTTGTGATTTTCAAGTTGAAATGATTTTAGAAATAATATAATTTCGGAGTCACTGACGACAGTCCTTTAAAAAAAGAAATGCTGATAATTGTAGTTCGCACTTTCCACGAATCATTTGCTATCACAATCTTAAACACGAACAAACATATAATAATGTTTTTGTATTATGTGTATATATATATATAGTAATATAAGAATATATATATATATATATATATATATATATCTATATATATATATATATATAATATATATGTGTGTGTGTGTGTGTGTGTGTGTGTGTGTGTGTGTGTAATTCCAGCTCAATATGGTACCACCTCTCCGTTTCTTGTGTAGGTGTTCTTGAGAAGGTTATGAGACGGTACCTATCCCTTGTTAAAATTCTTGTACTGTACTTCTGCTCCTATGCATGTTGATTTCGACCCTATTCGATCCTGTTTCGGGAGTCATATCAGAGTCATTTTCTGGTATTTTTCGAAAATAGTGGAATTTTGCACTAAAGAGAAAATGTATGCCATTTTTCACCGCGATGGTTTCTGCACAGGCCTCATGGTAGGTGTGTGATGGCAGGGACCTCACACCGCCGGATCATTGTTCATTAGTGTGATGATTATTGCCTTCCTTATGTTCTATTCTACAATATTATTCATTAACGATTGCCCTTTTACCTTCTATGGCCGTAGTTTTTTTTTTTTTTTTTTTTCCTTAGTATGCCGTGCTTTACATTATTCTGTGCGGCCGGCGGTCGAGTTGTCATATGACAAATGAAGCACAAGATGCCAAAAGGCTGCTGGGTGTTGCTTCTTTCTGCAGGGCCTTTCACATACCAAGACCGAGGCAAGATGTATAAAGTTGCAAAACGCATAGAATCTCAAAAAACTACATTCCAAATTGGTAACATTCTAATCAATACAGACAGATTATCCGGAACACAGATCTTCACTACACTTTTTAATATACTGATTGTTTGGCAGGGGCGTTATAATAAACGACAGACATTAAAATTAGAACAAATGCTAGTGAAACTCCTTTCTTATACAAATATGTCAGTTAAAAAAACCAATTGGTATCAAAACCAAGGGTCAAGGACGAATCCTTACCGGGGACTGAAGCTCTCCTCAATTATAATTCGTTTAAAAAATTCGATATTAAACGATAATTGTGGTTTATTCATGAATATGTGTTTATGAAATAAAATAAAGAAAAATGTAATAAACTTGATGATTAAACTTTTTGGATAACGGGAAAATAACTTTACAGAAAATAGAACACAATCAAGGATCCCCTACAAAATAAAATCAAGTGCTCCCTCCAAGTGAATGCCAAGTTAGAAGGAAAATTGTGTTGAGCGATGTTCGTTATTTGGGTATACCAAACTGTTGGATTAATCTGTTACGTTTTTTTTCATTGTCTGCAGATTTATCAGTCGTATCCAAGATAACGATCCATAATGTGACTTTGCAGTCCTTTCCACGGGTTAGCGACTGGAGCCAACTCTCGGTATGCAATCGGTCGTGGGAGGTTCGGTGAGGTGTGTGTGTGTCTGTCTGTGCGTGTTTCTTGGTTTGTTTTACGCGGTTGTGAGAACGATTTAAACGTTCTTCCAAAACCTGTTTGAATCGTTCTTACAACCTTGTAAAATCACCATAAAAACTAACAAGTAAACAAACACACACAATCACTCACTCACGCACCCCACCGAACCTCCAACGACCTTTCGCATACCGAGAATTGGCTTCAGTCACTAACCCGTGGAAAGGACTGCAAAGTAACATTAGGGATCGTTATCTTGGAAACGACTGATAGATCTGCAGACACTGAAAAAAAAACCTAACAGATTAATCCAACAGTTTGGTTCCCAGTGCTTTTCAAGCTATTGCGTCGTACTATACCCAATTAACAAACAACATCGCTCAACACAATTTTCCTTTTAGCTAACTTGGCATTCACTTGGAGCACTTGATTGCTCGAGAAAGGATGGAAGAGGGACATAAAGAGACATCGAGTAAGGATGAGAAGGGACATAAAGAGACACCGAGAAAGGATGGAGTAGGGACATAAGAGTGACATCGAGTAAGGATGAGAAGGGACATAAAGAGACATCGAGAAAGGATGGAGGAGGGACATAAAGAGACATCAAGAAAGGATGAGGCGGGACATGATGGAAAAAGTATCAATGACTGTAAATGCATATTACATGAATGAAGACAGGTCAAGATACTAAACAAGAAACCACTAAAAGCTTATACTAGCATCATCTCAGCGTCAATAACACAATAGCAACAACAACACTAACAATAGTACAACAACAAAAATAATAATAATAATACATGAGGAACAAAAAATATCAATTCATGTCTCAGGGTAATGTCCCATTCTGACACTTGAAATACAATAAGTATTTACGTGACTTGGCATAAATATGAATAATAGCAATCACACATCTCAAACAATTCAAAAGCAGCTGATTTCGATCTTCATCAATCATTTAAGAGCACCCAGAGCCATCTTTCCATTACAATCCAAGTTCTGAACAAACCAAGTCTGGCAAAACAAAAACCAACAGCTATATCATCACATGCAGCTACAAACTGTGAAATCCATAACATACATAGGGATTATTCAGCCAACACGTTTAAAGGGAACCCGAGTTTGCTACAATATCTCTCGATAAAAACAAATATACAATTGACCTAGAGATTATATATTACTTTAAAACACGAGGAAGCAAATGAATCCAGGGTTATTACTTGGTATGAATAAGATAACATTCAAAAGATACGCAAGATAGAAGAAATGAACAAACTTGAAAGAATAAAAGTTCCATCGATCAAAACATAAAAGAGTGCAAATGCCAAGTGACCAAAAGCACGTACTTCAAAGTCTCCTTGATAGGAGTGTTTGTTTGCTTGAAAAGTCTGCACAGTAAATTTTTGAAGACTCTTAAGGGGCATGAATCGAAATGATCGCTTTCTATTGACGTTTCGCTAATATCAATTGCAAACACGATAAACAATGAACAGACCGTTGCCGTGTCCATATCCATACTGGAGCCTTGGAATGTACAAACAACAAATAAGCTTCTCTTGGCAACTGCTCATTCCGAGAACCGAGTTTTACAAGGTTAAGGCCAAGGCCAACACTTGAGTATGCACCCTCCATGAGGGAGGAAGGCGGAAAAATATTCACAACTAATAAAGGCATCCTTTACGTTTATTTTCCTGCAAAAATCTGAAAAGAAGATTAAAAAAAAAAATGTTAACGTAAAATTTCAAGGGAAAGTCTACGTAAGATCGAGACCTTGTAGAATCTAGAGACTTAGAGGCAGTTTCAACATGACATCAGTACCTTCACCCGTCTCCACTCCCCAAGTTCCTACATAAATTAAGAAATGCTATATAACATAGATGAACGCTGTGGAAATTTTCCACAATCTAGTACCCACTGATAAATATTGACAAGCCATCAAACCATGGCTTTTCAATATAAACAGTCGCTGTAATGACAAGCATTTAGTATCGCTGCCCGCATCTGAAATGGTTTTATAATTTCAAATTTCGAGAACCGAACATTTCCGGCCTCTTCCAGAACACACCTATAAAAGAAGAATTTTACCTTATAAACCGCGAAAAATGAATCATTTTGTAAGTGGCACACAATTCAAAGCCTGCCTCGCATAATATAGTATATATATATAGTATATATAAATATATATATGTATAATATTATATATAATATAATAAGTATTAATGCCGAGGAGGCTATATGAATTGTTGCACTTCATTCTGTGAATTCATTAAGCCTCCTCGCATAATAATAATATAATTATATAATCATAGTATATTAGTATATATATATATATAGATATATATATATATATATATATATATTATATATATATATATCCTTGGAAATAAAGAAATACAAAGGTTATTCTATTAACGGAGACGAAAATGGATTTTTTGGCAGTTAGTGAGAAAAATGTGAAAGGTCAGCGTGCGTACAAAAATGGGAAGGTCAAGAAGTATGATTGTGCCCGGGGAAGTCTTAGGTGTGCAGCTGTGGTAGGGTAGTGTTTGCAAAGTTCAGAGACTAAGAGGGGTGAAAGAATACAAATGGCTTAGCACGAGGACTGCATTGCTAAAAATAAAAATACACAGTTTCCAAAAAAAAAAAAAAAAAAAAAAAAAATCATAATAATAACTGAAAAAGAGAAAATAGTGCCAGCGAAAAATGCTTCTCTGTTTTTTGGTTTTCACAGAGACGATGACAAGGTTAGAAGGGGATTGGGTGAATTTACTTCTAATCCTCTTTTTATTGTAGCAAAAATTAAGGGATACAAGATTTTTTTTAAAGAGGAGTGGTGGAAATGTTAACTGTACTATATGTCATTAAAACAAGCGAGTCAGACGAGAACGAAATTTCAGCAACGGTCAAGGACAAAGATGGGAGTAGTAAGTGCGGAACAGTAAAAGGGGTCATCGCTGCAGTCTCGGTATTGAGGGAAAGAAGACGGAATATTCAACAAAAAGTGGCTTGGTGGGACGAGGAAATAGAACGTTTCGTGACGGAAAGCAAAAGATATTATTTGAGGTGCAAATGCACGACGCATCTCAGTTGCTATACCATCCCTTGGTGTGCAAAAGTTCAAGCGTACAGTACCTGAAGTTGGTCCCGAACTCAGAGCACGAGGGCCAGTTGCCATGCAGACTGACACCTCTTAGGAAAAAGCTAGATCCACAATCGAAACTGACGGCTTTACTCAAGATAAGCACCAGAAATGACTAGCAGTGGGATGATGGATAGAATACAGGCGTTGGGGCTTTCTCCTCGACCGCAATTCTGGATGTCTATGGATGACCATGCAAAGGCAAGGGTCAATGGCATGAGTCAGCTACGATTTGCACGCTACAAGAATGGCTATCTTAAATTGGTAAGATGCAAATGATAGGTTAATTGATGAAATGTGGACAGGACATCACAGTTATCAGTGAACCATGGCGCAAAGGAGTGGGTATACAGAAACTGGATGAGGATAAGGCGCCTTTATTCAGGAAGAACAGAAGTGGGCATAGCTTGACAGATTGCAAAAAAATGCACTACCGTCTCGACAGCAGTAGAATGCAGAATGAATCATTCTGAAGTATCTGGAGGGAGGAAAAGGAGGAGGACCTAAATGTTGCTGGAAAAGGAGGATTGCCACAAGAGTTGGAACACCCAGGAAACACAAGAGAGCGGCCAAGACAATGGTGAATGGTGCATTGCAGGAAATAAACGGTAGAAATAAACGGTTTCAAAGAATAACCTAAAGCGTACACACAAATCTATGTTAACGATCATACAGGTGTGTATGTCTGTCTTTGCACATAAAAACAAACTTAACTCCTTATACATAAAAACATAAAACAAAGATATCGTCACTGAGGGTAAAACAAAAGGCAAGGATCTGGAATAACACCCTGTCATCCCCATAAAAGGGTAAATGAAGAAGGAGAAGCATAAGGTCTGAAGGCAAATAAAATTATCAAATTGGCTGCCGTGGCATGACGCAAAATCAGGAAGTCACACAATTACTTATTACTAATCGACTGTAAGTCTCCTTGAATGGACCTCAAAACAGTCATTATGCTGTATTGTTCTCGTAATGTCTGAGGTCTTGTATAAACAAAAAGTGGCTCTTTCGTAACCGATAAAAACCTGCATGTGCTTTATAATTTGGTAATTAATGTGAGATAATACTCTCTCATTATACAAAACATACACTGGTACGTACGTACGTACACAAACACTGTTTCGGGAAAAGAGGTTGAGTCACTACCCGAAATATAACTTACATTAACAAAAGACAAACGACTGGAATCAATAAATGAACTTCATGATCCGCTTGCTTCACAACTCCCATTAACTATTAACATTTGGACCAAACTAGACTATGCTGACTGCACATTCCCAAACTTATTACAGACAGTATGTTTTCATGTGCAAAAGATAAAAGAAATGAACAAAATTCCGTCATGCCCACCTGAATTTCCATTCTATCAACACGGTTTATGCAACAGTCCTTATTCCTACACCATAACCATGTATGGACCGATAGAATTCCTCTACTAATACCACGACTGGGAATAAAAAAGAGAGAGAGAGAGAGAGAGAGAGAGAGAGAGAGAGAGAGAGAGAGAACAGGCACATATTTCCTGTTTCTCTTGCGTAATATGGATATGAGGGCAAGCTCAAGAACATTTACGCAATCACTCATTCGGATACGAATGCAGAAAGTCCAAGAGAAGAGAACAAAGATGCTATACGTTAAAACCGATACACTGGACGACTTCCTTCTCCACAGTGTAAGGGCATTATCGTGGTCCTCGCTCAGATGTTACCTGCTATGACTTATACAGCAGACTTTTGTTGCAGCTGCCAAACGCACATTATAGCTGTACACAAGGAAATACAGTTTAAGATATGATCTTAGTTTTGAACTCGAAATAGGAATGCTGAGAAAAGTACACAATACAACACAGGAGCTGTAAAATTTTTACACAACCCATAACTTTTCTATACAAAAGGAGAGACAGAGAGCGCACCGTCGAAGTCTTGAATATATACATTATCATTAACATTTTTAAATTTACCGCTCTTCCGTTTCACAGAGTCAGCATTTGTTCTGAAACTGAATGACTGATTAACTGGTTTATCAAAACTGGGGTAAAAGATCACGGAACATCAATTTTTCTCTAAAATCGAAAAATATTCACACAAACACACACAGAGAGAAAGAGGGATTGTTGAATAACCACCATACCACCTTTCAACTAGAGGTATTAAGCAACCAAAAACACGAAGCGCAAACCCCTTCTATATTATAAGGTGATACAAAGAAACTAAATATGCCATGTCACAGTTTCCCGCATCACATAAAAAAATCGATTTTCCCATAAAATCCCCACAAGAATTCCCCTTCCTTTCTGTCTGGTGATATAACCACCCATATGGGCGGACTTAAAAATCTTGAGGCAGGTCTGACCATGACCCCTTCCTCAGGGAGAGAGGGAGGGAGGGAGGGAAGGTTTAGGGCACTCACGAAATCCCTTCGATTCGTCAATGAATGATAACCAAGAGGATGACTTGTGCCCTCCACCGCAATTAACAGGAGGTATGGCATGAACATAAAAAGGAAACCGACACCACAATACACACGACTGCCTTGACACCAATTACCGATAATTAATGGAATGGAGAAACTTCAGTGTGGGACGCGGCTGCCTACTGGACACTTGTCGCCTGCAATCCTTCATTGGCGTTAATTAATGTTATTCCAAAATAGCAAAACATGCAATCTTGTTAATTACAAATGCCAGAGTAAATAGATAAATAACTTATAGTCAATAAACGGTGGCTATGTCATGACAGAAAAACTGCAGATTTCTTTGCCCAAATTATGACGTGTTATACCAAGTGTTGAAACAAGACCTATACTTAAAAATTTTATGCAAATTTAGACTACACAAGGAATATGCAAGTCATCAACAAAAATAAGGAAGGGCCATCTAACGATGAAAAAGAAAGTGGACTTAAAATGAAAGAAAGAAAGAAATAAAGGGCTTACTTAATCCAACAAGAATTGCGACATGTAATCAAAATAATACAGAACCTGATAATGCAGTAGCAGCACTACTTCTCAATGGGCGGCTGAGTGTTGCATGCCTACAGAAATAAGTATGAGCACAACTTCCACAAAATAACGAGCGCTTAATGTGGCATGAGATTCATTAATAATAAACATGTGACCATAAAGGAATCAGACTCATCTAAACTCTCTTATAAAAAGTTCTGAATGATCAATTCATCGCTAAACCCAAAGTCTCTGGAGAAAAGTTTCATTAATTAGCTTCCTAAACAAATTGATTAACAACACCTTACAAACAAACCCCAAGAGAGAGTTCAAGTCCTATAACAAGACTAAATGACTAAAAGTGAATCAGATATAAGAAAGAATTAAATCTAAAGCGGAAACAATAAATAGTAAACAATGAGTGAAATCATAAAATGTAGATTACAAGAACAGTTCATTTCAGTTACATTTTAGCTCTAAAATAATCACACATACAACAAACAATGAAGTCAAGTCATTCCTATTGCATAAGAGTATCATTACCTTGCATCAAGGAGAGGGGAACGCATGAGAGAGAGAGAGAGAGAGAGAGAGAGAGAGAGAGAGAGAGAGAGAGATATCCTGGGTTTGAATTCGTTTAACTGCTATGTGTACAAGCGCAGCAAAAATTACAATCTGATGAAGCATAGTCTAATCATTATAGGTAATTCCACACAATAGATTGTCAATTTCGTAAATTGTCATGTTGGGCCAATTTCAAAAGATGACACTACAGTCATTGAGTTTAAAACAGTACAAGTTTAAAAGTAATTCATTATGAAAATACGTCGTCATCAAATCACTTACTGGCAATGAATAAAAAAACCAGTCTACTTTTTTACTCTCCTGTATACCTGGAAAGATGAAAAACTAGAAACACGTACATTTTGTTCAAGTGCAAAAAAAACAAAAAAAAAATAAAATAAAATAAATTAAAATTAAAAAAATAAATAAATAAATAAAAAAAACGCACGCGCGCACACAATCACAACCCATACCATTAAATAAAAAAAATCAGCGTAATTAATTTTTTAAGCTCAATCAAATGTTAATATTTAAAAAAATTAATACATAAAAATAAATATAAAATACAAATACGTAAAAAGGACTTCATAAACATTGTGTCAAGAGATTCCCTTTGACCTTGATCAAGGCACCAGGTGTCTGGCCGGTGCAGTCGGGGAATGATGTTCCAGGCTGTTCCACGTAACGGAACAGGACTTCAATTTCGAAGACAGAGGCAGTGCCCCCGTACCTTTGTTTGTTTGTATGGTGCTTTTACGTTGCATGAAACCTGTGGTTATTCAGCAACGGGACCAACGGCTTTACGTGACTCCCGAACCACGTCGAGAGTGAACTTCTATCACCAGAAATACACATCTCTCACTCCTCAATGGAATGGCCGAGAATCGAACCCGCGACACCGAGGTGGGACGCTAATACCATACCAACCACGCCGCTGAGGCGCTTCCCCGTACCTTTGCTCTGATTAATCACATCTGAATAAGACCATTGAGCTGATTTTCATCTCTCCTAGGACTGGCCCGAAGGATTAGATAAAATTCCAGGTCTAGTCCTTAGGCCAAGAATTGGGACCAAATTGGTCATTCAGGATAAATAAAAAAACTGCACCAAGGCAAATGCTCTCATACTAGAACACACACACACAATAAATGCATTTACTCATCTTCCCCTTACATACATACTAAAACGGTATATTAAAAATCATAATTAGTTTTAACTTTTTGATTTTTTTTAAATTTACCAAACACTGTAATGTTTTATATTTTATCAATTATCTATCAGTTCCTCTGAAAAGTTAAAATCGGAAGTACTGAAAATGTAAAAGATTCTAACAAAATTAACAAAATCTTCAAACCGATCAACGATATATATATATATATATATATATATATATATCTATATATATATATATAAACATAACTGTTCCTCCAGGAAATATGAGAGTCTTCCTGCACTACATTATCAGAGATTACTCTAATCTCCTTTCTGTCCGATTGAGAGAGGCTCCTGCTGCCTCGTGCCAGCTCGTAAGAACTCCAAGTCTTTTGCTTTTTTCAAGTGTTCGTCCGTCATCTGGAGATTCTTGAAGTCGCCTGCAGATTTTGCCGCTGACCTTCCTCCAAAAGAAGATTCTTCTCGTCTATGGTGCTAGCCAGCCTCGCCATCTCTTCCAGCCAGTGGTCTGCCGCTTGCATACATGATCCTGCTGACTAAGCTGTCTTTCTTTCTCTTGTAGCTGACACTGGAGGGAGCGCCTCAGTGGCATGACCGGTATGGTCTTGGCCTGCCACCTCGGTGAAAAGAATATTAGCTAAACTTACACGTGCTATTATTCCTCCAAAAAAATGTATTGCAAAAGTTGAATTTGAAAGGAAGCCAGTGGGCTTAGTTACACTTGATATACTTATAGGCCTAAAAGCATAAACAGACATTTCACAATGAAGCCTAGCAGGTGCATAAGAAATCTATTGGTCTTCTGAGTCGTCATTACTGAAGTAATTAATGGAAAAATAAATGGAATTAGTAATTTATTTATGTGGTTTCAAGCGATCTCGTCTGAGAGCTGAAGAGTATTAACCTACAACTGAATTGAATATTTGATCGCCCTGCCACTTTTAAAACATATTCAAAATTAATCTATTTATTATGGAAATTATGTCTGTTACATAAATGCTTTCTGCTTGTTAGTATCTTGTTTAATTCTGGCACTAAACGGAACTCTTTGGAACATCCAAAAACGCTTCGCGAGAGAAATGGGACCAGATCCTTAGCATCATTTCGGTGCTCATATACTTGACAATAATGATGCAAACAACAGAACTTTTAGCCACAGCAGATCGCATTTTACTTTGTAAAGAAGATAAAAGAGGGAAATGCCTCAGTTCCAAGATGGTGTGAGTGTTGAGAACGATATGTCAAGAATTCGCTCCCCAATTTAAAGCATAAATTCTATCAAAAAGATTCGAGGGAATATATATATATATAAATATATATATATATATATATATATATATATATATATATATATATATTCAAAATAACGTTTATGTTCTAAAAAAGTCATTGATTCTGCAGAAACCATATTTCATGAAAGCTATCCCTGCATAGGTAACTACGTAATCTCCCGCATGAGAACATCAATTTTGCCAGGCACTGCAGTGAAGATCTGAGCCATACATCATTCCCGTGATTCAGAAACAGAGATCAGTACAAAAGCTTATAATCCAGCATCCCACGTAAGCCTACAGATGAAAGGCTAAAGCAGATAGTGTTAAGCCTTTCTGAGATGAACACTATAAACCTCGTTCCAAATGGATGTTAAGGTGTAAGGCTTCGCGATCATTGACAACAGCCAAAGATAACCTAGATGAATTCAGATGATTATAAAGGGCGCGCACAAACACACAAGAGGTTTAGGTGATTCTGGTTTGAAGTTCGCCCACGATTCTCCTTTTATGCTCATTTCTTTAAGAAAATTCTAAGTCAATGACTTGATACCAAAATGACAAGGTAAAGTTAGAACTCATTTATACTTTTCATCCAAAAGCTAAGTTCGTCACAATAAACCGAATGACCATGAATTTGCAACGCCATGAATTTCCCCGTTGCAAAGTTTTGTCTACATCAGTGGACCAATAACCGTGACGAGAAAAAAAAATTGCGTGTATACGTACTTATATCAAGGCCATCGCCATCTCCAAGAGTCTTTCAAGTTGTGCTGAAGCCACGTGGACCTTAAGAGAGCCACCGGGGTGTAACGCGTTCGGGCAAAGAAAAAAAAAATTGGTAGCGGAGCGACGGAGGGTGGAGAATAACAACCCATTTCACGAATACCTGGATAAAATCGAGGCGGACTTCTACCGTGTCTAGGCGAATGAAAGTTATAAACGCCAAAGTACGCTAAAGTAGCAGTTGGAAGAGACACTATAAGGAAGGGGACTAACTATTTGAAAGCTGTTTAACACTACGAATGAGCCTACCTAAGTTTGCCCGAATTTCAGAGTCCAGTATGAAAGGACTTGAAAAAATGAAATGGAGTTACACGATTCTTCCACAAAAGCCTGTCCAGGCATCTTGGAAAAAATAATATCGACTTGAAAACAGTAGTGAAAGTTTCATTTGCTTACATAAGAATGAATTTGTAATGGGTACAAAGCAATTCAGGAGGCACTTCATTTCGTGCATGAATGGCAATCAATTCTAAGGTTCTGGCGACATTCGACGATCTTTATCAGCACCATTACCCAAGCCGTGTTAACTTTGAGACGTTATAATTTTGACTTGAGTGAAAAAATTATATTTCTTAATACCTTTTTAAATTCAACCACAATCATAAAATTATTTTAATAAAAGTCATGATGCATAGACTTCATAGAAAAACTTCTGGCCACCTAGAAGAGGTTTTCAAAACATTCTAAAGTGACCTTCACTAAAAAATGATCGCCTTCCACTCTATCCAGCAACAAAGATTGCATGAAAAATGAAACAGAAGAAAAATATTGGCAAAGACAATACATGACAATTTATTAGTGAAGTAGAACCACAGTGAACTCAACAAAGCGAAATCAGGATGTAAACAAGATATATTGTCACCCAACCGAAGACTGAGGACGAGTGCTTCTGAACTGCATGATACCATCACGGTCTAGTGGCTACCATTAGCCCTGTCATTTGTCCTTGGCATCAACAATCCAAGACATCGGTCGGCATAACTTTCCTTCTCTGGGAGTATGGACGTCAGCAGTGCTGCTACTTTTACTAGCAGACGAATATTTCATTGGAAGATTCACAAACAGACGTTTCATGGCAGACAAATGTTTGATATGAAGTGTCTCAGCAGGAAATGTTGTGCAAAGCTGACCTGCCATGAAATATGGCGATATAATGTAAAAAAGAAGTCTTGGGAGTGAGGGAAGAAGGCACAGAGAATAGTAGTATAGAAAGATCCCATTACGTAAGAATGGTTCCTTGCGGCTATCACGGATTCCCAGCTGTTCTGATGTCATGATCTTCTAACGTAGGAGGTACTGCCATTCTTGAAGCTTTCGGGTTCTTCACTTG
Source organism: Macrobrachium nipponense (assembly GCF_015104395.2). Taxonomy (NCBI): domain Eukaryota; kingdom Metazoa; phylum Arthropoda; class Malacostraca; order Decapoda; family Palaemonidae; genus Macrobrachium; species Macrobrachium nipponense. Next base: position 64,390,940 of record NC_061110.1, on the reverse strand, counting down.
AACAAAGAGAATTGAAGGAATAAAGTAATACTTACACTAATCCGTTGTTTACAATTTGATTTAGCCAGAACAATATAAATGGAACATTGGAGTTTAAAGCGTGTCAAATGTAGGCAAAAATGATGTGAACAATGGTGACGATAAGCTGAAACAAACCAAACTAAAGGCATGTTCTGTGGTGACAACTCAACAAAGAAAAAAAAATTCTTAGCCCCCTTGTGCTTTTCAACTGGAAGAGACTGGTCTGGTAATATTCCTCTTTTATCCAACCTCCAAGGCGATCCTAAAAGTGCCCGCAATACATGCACCGGGGAAGCGACAAACTAGATATCCGTTTGAAAATGACAGGCGTTGTTATCCACTAACCACAAATGACGCGCTCCCTACAATTTGCCACGAACGAGATTCGGATTCGATAAGTTTCGCGATTAAGCTCATAACAAGAGAGAGAGAGAGAGAGAGAGAGAGAGAGAGAGAGAGAGAGAGAGTAACAATGACGAGACCAGAAGGAAAGGGCAGGAGATCAGCAAAGCTCGAGATTAAAAGCGGCAACGGCGTGACATCACTTAACTACTGGTTCCCTTTGTCGTGACGTTACGTCATGCATCGAGGGATTCACGAAGCCAAATTACAAAGCCGTCACTGAATTTACTTAAAATTGTTTAATTGGCAACTTTCCTCAATAAACTTCTTCCTTTCAATGCTTGTTTTAAAATGGAAGAAGAATTACATAAATAATCACTCTATCTTTATTTTCGGACGAGTGAAACAAACTACTGGACTGTGTCCGTTTCCGAGCAAGTATAAAAATCAACTATAACCAAGATGTGTACGAGAAGTATAAGCTGAAAAAGCTATCCTTTTCCTTCTCAGGCTCAAAGTCACGTTTCCTTACTGACAAATGCCAATGGTTTTCCATTTTTTATAATCCTTCAGCATTTACCATGGAAAACTAGTGCCACTATTGAATCTGACACGACGCATGCTAATACTCTACGAACCAAACATGTCTGAATCAAAAGTACCTTCGGTACTTACATATCATCAGGCTTAGAGAGAGAGTGAGGAGAGAGAGAGAGAGAGAGAGAGAGAGAGAGAGAGAGAGAGAGAGAGAGAGAGAGAGAATTAGTGTAATTCAAAATTTCCTGTCGGTTTCTTTTCACTCTTCTTTAAAGCAGAAGGAAATACGAGTCGAGAAACAAACAAAAAATTATAACTATAATCATTACCCCAACATGAAGCCAACAAGCCTACTCCGTACACAGTACGTCTTATATATACATACATACATATATATATATATATATATATATATCTATATATATATATATATATATATATATATATGTGTTGTGTGTGTGTGTGTGTGTGTGGTGTGTGTGTGTGTGTGTGTGTGTGTGTGTGTGGTGTGTTTGTTGTGATCCAACTCAAACAAAACCTGAAAATTTAGGTGATATATAAATATATATATAAATAATCTTACAATATATACATAAGGTTACATCTTACACTAACCAAACTATTAGGTGAACTCTGCAAAACATAAAGTATACTACATCCGAAAGACAAAGCAGTCCTAAAAGGAAATGGAAAAATGAGAGCAAGACTGACATTCAGAACCAGCACCAGTCAGTCTTTTCTATAAACTGTATCAGAATGATGCCTTTCACTCTAGATATTAAGGTCAGTTGGGTTAACACAACAAACTACTATATTAGGACTAACCATTCGCAAATTAAACAAAATATATAAACATGCATACATACATACATACATAATTACATGTGTGTGTTTAGTTAAATTCAGTTATTTTAAAACAAGAGTTTACCTAGTCTAAATAGGAGAATTGAGGTGAATGTGCACCTTTAATGCATGAAACCAAGACAACAGCACATACTGGTAAAGGAAATAATTTACGTATACCTGCCGCGTGAACAACTCTTTTCAATTCGAATCGAATACCCGGTTTGTCCGACATAGCCAAATCATGCTACTACATGACACTAACGGAACAGGAATATGACACCTTATATATCAAGCCCGGCTTCTGTATGGACCATAATTCAGTATTTGTATTATTTACCAACTCAGAAAAAATATTTGAAATTATTCAGCGATACCATCTCAGAGATGAACAAATATCCATATGTCTTTTTCGTGTTAACGGACACCGAACTTGGTTTTATAAATTAAAAAAAATAATTTATATGTGTGTGTGAACCTCAATTTTCTTGGATACGATGGTGCTTATTTTCCACGCATACTCGTATTTAGCTATTTATATTCAATCATCTCTTACCTTGATCTTTGATATTTTTCGTGTAATGGCGACAAAATAATAATACTTATCCCAAGAATAAAGTATTATTACTTTCAAGAATTATGTATGTAGTATACATGTATGTACAAATGTTATATAAATTGACTCATCTCGGGATCGAACCCCAGTCTTGCACTTGAAAGGCAAGGGTTCGTTCCCGTGGGGAGTCAGAAATCTATTTCTGGTCCACACGTGACTGTGTTGACACGCCATATATACATGAGTTTACCTGAGGTTTTTCTATTTGTTGTGCAATTCACAGGTCTGATGTGAGGGTTATTCTGTTCCTTCATTCTTTGTTGTTTTTTCCTTTCATGATTTAACTTCCTCCTATACTAAGTAACCTAACCATGCATTGACGTTTAATCCCAATCACGCTGGATGTCTTCATATCTCTTCGTTTCCTTATATTTTTCTGGAATCTCAATACCGAAGTATCTGTCTTCTATGTATATCTTTAAACCTTAACGTTCCAAGTTATTTCTTCTATTAACCATCACTGTGCAATAATAGTGTGGAGCAATAATAAGTGCAAGACATGTCCTTCAGTCTATGATGCAAAACATGATACAAAAATGAATGACCTTCCTGTATGTAAAATTCTTGGCGTTCTGTATCTGATTAGTTGTGGCCGTTGCATTATTCAGCAAGGCGGATAAACTGGATTACCTTGAAACCTCACATTTAATATTCATTGAAGTTAATGCAATAAATATGAGTCGAAAGATTCTGGTATGCAATACTCATCATAAACACAATACTTTATAACACATCCGCTTATACTAAAGACGTGATATAGAAGACCATGACTTTCTCCTAATGGGGTGCAAGACATACATACGGCTGATGGTATTTCTGTCACTGATATAAAACAAGTAAAAAATGAGCCAAACTTTCTTCAGCGGAAAAGTGTTTCCGTACGGCGTACAATCAAAGCCACCGAAAATAGGTCTATCCTTCGGTGGTCTCAGTATAATGTTTTGTGAGCCGCGGCCCATGAAACTCTCAGCCGGCCGTGGTGGCCTGTGTTGTTGCGTTCCCGGAAGCACGATTATGGCTAACTTTAAACTAAAAAAAAAATTTTGGTAAACTTGATGATTGGAGGGTGGATGATCACCATCCCAATTGGCAGCCCTCTACCCTCAGTCGTTTTTAAGAGCTGAAGTTTGGCCGGACAGACAAACAGCCATCTCAATATTTTTCTTTTACAAAAAACTAAAAAAACACACACACTATATATATAATATATATATATATATATATATATATATATATAATATAATATAATATAATATAATATACATACATACATATATATATATATATATATATATATATATATATATATATATATACATATTGTATATATTGAATTTCTATCACATCACCGGGATTCATATGCATGCATTAAGCTACAAACGTCCTTTAATATCCTCCGAATTAATATATTTTCATATATGTTAACCGCAGGGGAATTTTTTAGTTGATAGTAATTTCGTCCCCTCGTGGTTTTAAACCAGTGGATAATATTGGGACTATAATTACCAACCAAACAGCACATAAAATATGAAGAAACATACAATAACTGACTTGGATAGGTTTATACTGGATATTAATGATGCAGTTAGGGCTGGAAGAAGTCTTAATGTAAATAAGATGTACCAAATGAGAATAAATGGAATTAAACCGACGAAAACGGAGCAAAGCTAAAATATTCACTGCACTGCTTTCGTGAAAACAATTGGGAGCTGAATATAGTTCAGTACTAATTTGGTAATCGATCTGATGAAGCACAAACTGAAAAACCAAAAATGGCAATATCTGCAAATTCAAACCTACCCTGGTCACTGATTTCGAGCACAATTATCATTAAACTATCTAGTAATTAAAGGAACACGACTTAATTTCCCCGTTCCTCGCCAATAATGCCTATCCTTGAATATTTTTATAGTAATATTTTATGACGAAAGACGCTCAAGTATACTTTATATTTGCACTAATTCGGCAAGAATTTAAGAACTGACAATTATGATATTAACACTGCAATTATAACAGTAGTATATTTAAAAATGAAATCACATAAAAATATTCTTCCTGTAACCCAAAATATTTTGCAGAATATGAGCTTAATCATTTTTCATCTGGCACCAAGTTTTAGCCAACAACGAGAATAAATAGAAAAATAAGTTTGCCAACACTCCTTTCACTTTTATCTTTAGTTTTCTATAAAAAAAATCCATAGACATTCAAAACCAATATATCAACGTACCAGTGGATAACGCTGGTCATAATCTGCTATATTAGCACAAAAATAATGTTTCGATTGTAATCACAAACAATTTAATCTTACACGGCACTTGAAATCCATCATTACATCTTGCCGATATTACAAATTTTGCTACTTTTTAAAGTTGATATAAAGTCGAACCTTCCAAGAACAGGTCATCTCTCATGTAGGTCATCCCAAAATTCTCCTTGATTATGGCTAAGACCTTTGATATCATCTATGAATGATGTAAATATCGACTAACGGGGGCTGACATCAACCTTACCTGGAGTATGTTGTTCTTAAGTTACAAATAGTGGTTATAGGAGACGTTATATCAATGTACATACCCAGATTTGCATAACAACTATTTTTTAGGCGTTTCAAGTGTTAATCAGCTGCGTGGTCTGTTAACATAAAAGAGACACCAAGATGGAAGAGCGAAAGATGAAGTGATGATTGTGGCTATTTAAAACCGGCGGCGTCACAACACCTAGGTTACTGACACCGTAATAAAATTAAATGGCCAATTAAAAAGATAAATTTATTAATATACACAAACTGTATATGCATATGATCTGAATTTTGCTAAGAAGGCCTGCCTCCCTAACACAGATATACAGCTGCTCTAAATTACAACCTTCCCCGGGAACCGTTGCAAGGATACAATGTCCATCTCTGTCACGTCCCAAGGAGAGGAACCTACGCCTTAGATTCCCCAGACAGGGACATTCGACCAGCAAACGTCTCACAGTCAAGGGCACAACACAGTTATTGCAGAATCGAGTTTTTTCACCTGACATACAGAACCCATGAGATGGTCTTATATGTCCAATCCTGAGCCTGCACATTATCGTTTCTTGTCTCCTTGGCATACTGGGGTTTGACCAAGGAGATATTGTGCCTTTTTTGATTCGTTGCAACGTTTTCCCAAAAGGACTGCCAAAGCTATTTCATATTCTAACCTACAATAGGATACACATTCCAACTGGTGGTAGGCAACAGTCTGTTCATTCATTCCCAAGAACACTCACCATGGGAAGGCTCTCAGTCAAAATCCACTTCTTTACCTCTTCTTTTCACTAAAAGCAGCCATTCCAACATCTCTAAAATCAGAGGATTCAAAGAGTTGAAAGATTCTAAAGATTGAAGAACACTTCACGAGTCACAATATAGGGTAAAACTGTTTCTATTCTGAAATAAATTTCCTTTAAGGTCTAAACCAGAATTCAGTTCTGCTGTAAAAATAGATGCAACGGATGGTGATCTCCAGCTTCTTTCTGCAACAGGGAAGGCCACTCACTCCATTACTGCAACTTTCGTTGGTTTCTGGGTACACCATTGTCCCTGCTCTCGCTATTTCTCTCACATTCTAAAGAGAATAATTTGCTCAGATTGGTGTTAACAGTCAGTTCGAAAAAGGCCTTAGGCCGCTACCAGGTGTCAGGTGGTGGGGTTCTTAAAGGGGAGTGTTCTGTCTACTCCGTCTTATGCTGTGAATCCGTGAGCTTGTTTTTTAAACAAACTGTTTATACTGTCTCCTTCATCTCATTTGCCTTCCTTTATCTATTGTTGCTTATTTTCCTTATCTAATATCAATTACTTTATTACACACACACACACACACACACAATTGATCCCTGATCCCCTTTTCCAGCCAACAGCCACCATATCTGCTGAACAGCAGCATCAGTCAGCATTAATATGCCCCGCTGTCGTACTTCTCAGTTCCAGAGGTCCTTTTTTCCTCCACCGTTGGACTGTGGAACAGCCTCCCTGAGGATGATGTGCAATTGGAATCTCAAAAATTCAAGCAAAGACGTAATACATTACAACCCTAAAACAATTCTTATTCTTTTACCGATTTATTAAAATTTATATTCATTTATTTATTCATGAAAAAAGGGCCCAACAAGAAGTGAGAGCGAGGACAAAGTTATTTTAAAATAAGAAAAGCAGAAGCTAAAAAAATCTGACCCCAGACCAGTGAACCTTCTTTTTATAAAAATAGTAAGGAGTACATAAATGACAAGTTTCTCTGAAAATTAAAACATCTAATAAGGCCGGTTTAGAATCCTGTTCCTTCGCCGAGGTAAAGGTGATGCTTCTGTGACAAGTATAGACAAACTTGAGAAGCTGCTTGAAGTAGGTTTCATGTTTATTCAAAATAAGAGCTGTATCATCTACGTATCGAGAATAAAAAAAAAAAATAAGTTGGACGATAGGTCGAGGGCCATTCTTCAAGGATGTGCTAAGGTCGGTCCTAGTGGGATGGCATATATAATGGAATGGAATATATGCCAAGCACTGGGACCTATGAGGTCATTCAGAGCTGGAAAAGAAATTGAGGCTGGGAAGGTCTGAGAGGTGTCACAGGAGGAAGACCTCTCAGTTGCACTATGAAACAAGTGTTAGGAGAGGGTGGATAGCACGAAAGAAGAGAGATGATATGAATGGAGGTGCGGTAAAAGGAATTAAATGGGTTGTAGCTAGGGGCCGAATGGACGCTGCAAAGAACTTTTAGTAATGCCTACAGTGCGCCCCGTAAGACGCACTGAGAGCAGCAACCCCCTACGGGGAATCCTAGTGGGCTTCCTATGGCCATGCCTTCTATTTGTTCAGAACTTTTATAGCTTCCGCTTTTCTACTTTCAAACTCAACTCTGTCGCCTATCATAATACATCGTGTGTTAACTCTCACTCCTAGCTGGGCCCTTTTCCATGAAGAAATCATTTCCTTGCAGCAATACTTTCATAATAATTGCTCCCCCAAACAAAGCTTTCGATAGAATTCTTTCCAAACTACTGAACAAATCATTCCACTCTACAGTAAACTTGAATATCCCTAACCGCCCTACATATATCCGCCGTTTTCCCATTTTCACATGACGATACCTTTAGAAGAGAATCCATTAGGATCATTTAGAAGTACTCAAACTCATCCCAAAACATCCAAAGACAATAGGCTCGCTCTTCAGGTTTAAAGATCGGCTTTGCTCTTTTGATGTTGTCTGGTGCTGTTTATGAATAGACCTGTCCCAGAAGTGGTCTGGGAACATATGTCGGATCTACCAGGCGGCTTCAAAGGGTCAGAGCTGATTCCCATAAGGGAGTGAGTTACGGAACTGGATGCCGATTGTCCAATCGAAAGCTTTTCTGTCAAAGAAATCATGCCAAGTACAAAACGCATATAAATCACGATGACTTTAAAGTTATTGGCCATGCACAGAACCAACAAAATATACCGATACTCGAGTCTTGAAATATCAAACTACAGATTCCCTCATTAAACGCTCAAACTGCCTCTAATCCATTGTTTCTGTCATAGTTCAATACTATTAGTACCTCTGGTCTTTGGGTTTTTTTTATGTTTTTCTTTTACTTTGCTTGTTTATCGTTTAAATGGAGTTTTTACGTTGCATGGAACCAGTGGTTATTCAGCAACGGGACTAACGGCTTTACGTGACTTCCGAACCACGTCGAGAGTGAACTTCTATCACCAGAAATACACATCTCTCACCCCTCAATTGAATGCCCGAGAATCGAACACACGGCCACCGAGGTAGCAGGCCAACACCATACCGACCACACCGCTGAGGCGCTGTTTTTCTATTACTGTTAGTGTGGTTCTGTCGTTGGCATTGTAAGATTCGCGTCTTTTGCTTTTTATTTAAGTAATATTAATGTCTTAGTTTGCTTTGCCACTCTTTGAAAATTTCCTTAATTAAAAGATCTTTGTTAATGTAATTTATTTGGGGTGTTTCGTGAGATTGTTATTTTAATATGTTTTCGTGTAACCATATATGTCCGAAAGTGAAGTAATTTTATGCTTTGTGTGTGTTGTGTATTGAAGTGAGCTCTACTAGGTGCGTGCAATTTTGAACTGTCTTTATAGATTTTTAGTTATTAATATTTCAACGTAATTCTGTTTTAGTCGTTCAGTCCTTTTATTAATTCAATCGATTTTCCAAAGAATTTTCTGTTGATGTGATCATGAGTCACGAAACGTACAAAGTAATAAAGGAAGTGTAAATCTCCAACGTATTTCTGTCTTTGAATACAATTTATATATGTGCACAGAAACTGCCCGATTTGCGAGATACATTATATACAATACATACATATACACATATATATATATATATATATATATATATATATAAATATATATATATATACACACACAGAGAGAGAGAGAGAGAGAGAGGAGAGAGAGAGAGAGAGAGAGAGAGAGAGAGAGAGAGAGAGAGAGAGAGAGAGAGAGAGAGGTGGACCCATATGTATAAATATCTACATACATTAAATAAATAAATATATGTGTGCATATAAATAGACAAAATCCACGAAGGAAAAGAGAAACGATGGAGTTCTGCAAAGCCTTTCGACTTTTTATCCTTTACTTAGGAGACTGAGCTCGAATAAATGACAGATGGGGATTACAATGAACAAAAAATATGTACCTGAAATCGAACACAACTGAAGAATTAGTAGGCCTATCAAAACAGGATTAAGAAGTTTTACAAAAGATTAGGCCCAACAGTTCCAAAGCAGGTACATGACAACTAAAAGATTATACAAAAAATAATAATGAAAAAAAGGTGACTGAATACCAAAACATTTTACAAAAATACAACTCGATAACTTTCCAATTGGTAAACAATAAGAATTTTTGCAAGATGAACATTTTTACAAAAAATATTAAACATATGAATACAAAAATATATAATTACAAGGTGATTAATTTACAATTAAATCAGTGATTTTACCTTTGAGGTCATTCTTGCACATTTTACTAATACTGGGGTCCAGATGTACATCCCTGGGCTAAGGTTAAAATGACAACTGGAAGTCAGCTGTATAATAGCGGATTCTAAAAGATTTCGTGAATAGAAATCTCTCGATCTGGCAATCACTCGATTTTCAGTCCAATTTATCCTGAGAGAGTTTTCACTTGAACAAATGAATAAAGCATTGGATGTTTGCCCAGTTTTGACGGAATACTTATGCAGTCCAACATAGAGTCTTATATATTATGTTGTTTTCCTTATGGCTATTTTTTTTTTATTAACATTCTGTTTAGTGTGTAATGAGAGAGAGAGAGAGAGAGAGGAGAGAGGAGAGAGAGAGAGAGAGAGAGATATTTGGGCCTTGGGAAACGCGGACAAAAAATGGAAAGAGTTGTTGTTGCAGAGTCCACTCAATCAATGATAAGGCAGGGGTTATCTTTGTGATGGATGGGGCTCTGCACATGATGTGGAATACACGGAAAAACAAATCCACAAGGTTAACTACCACTCCACATGTGTAATCATCATTACAACACACTGACATGTGTCTATGGCATTCATTTTATGTTAGGAAAATAACTTCAATCGTATGCGCTTCTGTACGTGCGATGACTGCCTGTACGTACTCACACAACATTGTACTACACAGAAACACACACACACACACGCATATATATGTGATATATATATATATATATTATATATATATATAGTATATATATATATATATATATATACATATATAATATAACTATATTATATTATATTATATACTATATTATAAGTATAGAGAGAGAGAGAAATGAGAGAGATGACGAGAGAGAGAGAGAGAGAGAGAGAGAGAGAGGGGGGGTTTACTTGTCAGGAACCCAATTTGTTTCACATGGTCATGCAAGAAAATAAAGCAATTCATGAAGAACATGACTGTCCCATTTTAATGTTTTATTTCTATCTTCTGATATTAAAAACGTTTTCAATCAATTGAGCTGAATGTGACGATATAACTCAGCTGCACACAAACACAAGCAACCAGAACTCGTGCATCTCCTATACTTAAGCTGAAGGAATTTCTTGTTTGACATAGATGACACCAAACTGTTTAGCCATGAATATGACCAAATGTGTTAACGATCAACTATAACGGACTATAATGTTAATTATGCCCATTTTCTTCTTTGGCTTATACTTGTGTCTTCTTCAGGAAAATTCCGTGAAAGTTTTCCAAATTCCTGTAGAAGGACTCTAGACACCGGTTAATTAGCATTCTTCAGACTCCTATACTAAATAAGTAAGTCTCGTGTACAGATCAGACCTGACTATTTGACCTCCACCCACCCACCAGCACCCCGTCCCCTCTCACCAACATTCCTGTAGCAGTCTCTGAAACGACGAGTCTTCCACACACTGAGACGGTGGCATTACTGGACTTTTAATCATTTCATGGTGTTGTCTTTGTCAGGATTTTTTTTTTATAAGTCACAAAAATCTCATTTTACCCTTGGAACCCCTCGTGCCAAACAGTTACTTGACTTTCACTTCAAAACATCCACAATAAAGGAGAGTAACAAAGCAAAGCAAAGCAAAGCAAATGGAGCGCATTCCGCTCCAAGAGCGGTATTTGGTCAACTCCCAATAAGTGGTAAGAGTCATGGTACGTTTCGTGTCCTTTCATGTTAAGGTTTGACGAGCTGTCTTCTGATATGACATTTCCCATTTGTGACTGAAAGAAAAGGCACTGTAACCACCTACGATCTTCCCGTAACGGCGCACTAACAGTTTCACGTATCGGTTGGCAGTAGTTATTCGGTCGCATTGCGCTCTTCGGTTGTTAGAGAGACAGAAAAATCAGTTCAGAAGGAAGGTCTTGATTCAAAAGAATACGAAAAAAAAGAACGAAATAATGCACAACTCACATACCAAGTCACCAAGAAGTTATGACTGCATTCAGTGTTCGGAAACAACTACAGTATTACTAGTTTTATTTCAATAGTTCAACTTGGTTGGGTTCATTTTCTTTTCGACTTAGGTGCCGATTTACAATTGAAGTTAACTTGATGTGATTTCAATGAAGACATAATGGAACTGTGCATAAACGTAATGTTGAAAGTTCCAACACTCAGAGAAAGTTAGCAACATGTACGAAGTCATTTATCATTACGATACTAATTTGACTTGTGCAACTTATGTAATCCAGAATTAAAAAAAAAAAAAAAAAAACAATGATAGCGTTATCCTAGTTATATGGGAGACTGCTTTAGAGGTAAATGATGCATATATATATATATATAATATATATATATATAATATATATATATATATATATATATATATATATATATATATATATATATATATATATATTTAATGTAGCACGAAGAAACACGTACTTGAGAATATCCTTAAATCCACCTTTCTACCCTTTCTACCGTGGATTTAAGGATATAGATATATATATATATATATATATATAAATAATATATATATATATATATATATAGGATATATATATATATATATATATATATAATATATATATATTATATAAATGGATATAATATATGAATTATATATATATATATATATATATCTCTATATATATATATTATATAATATAAGGAATATATATAATATATACACATTATAATCGCCAAAATGGAGTCCGCACTGAGGAAATGACAGAAATTGTTAACCTCCCGTCCTCAGCATGTCTCTCCGGATAAGGCTTAAAAAGTCAAACCTGGCTGCAGCCAACCGCAGTCGACCACGAAAATAGGATATACCATCTGCCAACAAAAGCACACTTTATTATTTTGTACCATAGGCGCCTACGTCAAAACTGGTATCACGCTTTTCTGGGTAAGCTGAAACTGACTAAACTTGTGGACCACTGATATAAATTATATATGTATATATATATATATATATATATATATATATATATATATGATATACATATGCATATAAATTACATATATACATATTATATATATTATATATACATATGCATGATATATATAGTCTACATATATTATGTAAATAGTGATCCTGGTTCGTCACACCGTGGCATTTTCCACATTCACATATATTAAGCCACTCATACCGATTAAAATCCAATTCGCTATATGTACCTGGAAAATCATTTACACCCAATGGGAATTATATAACTAATAATAAGTGCCACGTCACCGTCCGGACTCAAAACGTTGCCTGGTTTGGAAACAACCACGTACAGTAGTAAATAAGACTAAGCCATCACGGACCGATATAAGCAAACACCGACTCCTCAGTGCGTATGCCTGTCCAATTCGGGTTTTTGAACCTTGAACTGATATCAAGCCGCCTCCACCGCGATACCCAACTGGTAGGTCTGTAACACGTGGTTAATTATGAATTTTTGTCAACTACATCATAGCATTTTTCATATTCACAAATATTGCTTTTCTTTCCCAGTAGTCATTGCGAGGCGGAAGTCGAGTGTTTTGTCACTCTATATATAAAATTAATGAAGAATAACATCTTTATCCGTGATAGCATACTCTCATTGGCGGCCATCCGAAGCTCGGACGTTGTACTAGTATTCTCTATGCTATGACAACATTTTCCGTACAAATCCTAATATGCACATTTTTCGTTTTTCATTTCACTCATTTTTTACCTTGGGTTGCGTGTATGCTATAAAAAATGCATCATAAGAAAATAACTGTAAACGATATGTCTTGTGAATACGGCAAAACCTTTGAGTTTAATTTAAGGAACGCGTTAGAAAAGACGGCAGTGTACAAGATGTCGATGGGATTAGGACCAGGTCACGCACGCCAGAGCCTCCAAAGGACTCTGTAATTACTATCCCTTTCTTACACAGGCCTCATCGTTCCAGGTGTTTTTCGTATCATGTGCTCTCCCTCTTTCATATCCTTTATAATTAGAGGGAGAATCACACTAATGTTCTGTGCTTCCTAATGCATTCAAACTAAGGACATATTACGTAAGATCTCATCAATGGCAGAAGGTAAACAAAATTTCTTGTCAAAAATAGAGCCACTCTTTACTTGGGCCAAATAAACATTCAATACAGGATTTTGCTAGCCGCGCACAAGATATTACTCTAAAGACCCCGAATTTCCCTTCACTCTTCTCATTAACTTTTCCAATGGATATTTTGAATCATTTAAGAGTCACGTTAAACAAACGAAGAACACCATCTCTGGAAGTGTTGAATTCCTTCCATAAAGAGGCAAAACCGGTCCGGTTAACACATTAGGAAACTCGTATTTCTCTTTCTACACCTCCCACGAATCTTACGGAATTACAAATTCACTCTTCCGTCACGACCAGGGAAAGTAGGAACCAGATTATAAAATACATACACAAAAAAAAAAACGGCTCAAAGTAGCGGGAAGACCCGATCTTGAAATGAGGCAGAAGAGGTCCTACGAAACACCCGCCCTCCTACTGGGAAAGGCACAAGAAGAGGCTTAACATATCTGAAATGGGGAATCCCCCGTTGCTTTCATCTCCTCTACCCTCTTGCTCTCACTCACAAAGCTCGAAACACCATTTCACATGTAGTACGTCGTGTTATAGACGTTTAGAGCCAACGGAAATCTCGAACGTTTTTATACTTGTAAGAAGCTCAAATTAACCAGTTATTCGATATTTGAACTATAACCGAAGTTACATAAGAGGATGGCCCCTTGGGTAAGTAAGTCATTTCTACGACTTATCTATGGACATCTTGTTTTTGTTTTTGAGCAATAATAATTCACTTTCTTCGAGTAAAATTGAATGGATAATAATATAAAATATGGAAGCCCCCACCATCTTGCAAACATTCAGGAAGCCCTAACCAAAGGAAATGTTGACAGGTTGAATTCCTGATCCCATTGGAAACTCATGTGCTTCACGTTGCAATTTATCCAGGATTTATTTCTTGATTCCTTGCTATCAACAGAAGATTGTGCGTAAACGTTAGAATATACAAAAGAAACTTTCTACTCCAATTCTTCAGTTTTCTTTATATTGTCAATGGATCACTATACATTTATGACTAGAGTCAGACTGGAATTGGAGTCTTTCACACGTACGAAGTGTGATTCATAACAGTTGCGGAACTAGGTCATAATGGGCTCTCGTGCAAATTATTTGAGTGGGCCTCTATCACGAAAAACAAAATTAATTGCTATTACTTGATTGACCAGTAACTAATGTTCATAAATAAATCAAACCACACACATTTATATTTACACGATTTATGGGTGTGTGTATATATACCTGTTATATATGAATCTATATTATATAAAGTGTATATATATATAATAAATATATATATATATTATATATATATATATAATTATATAATTTATCATTATTAAAACTCCATTAGTATTGTTATCGTTATTGTTAAACATATTTACAAATATAGTCCCGCCACTGATTCATGATTTCAAAAATGAAGTTTAGGAGAAAACGCAACAAGCGTTTTCCTAAAGTGTATATTTAACAACAGCAGCATTAACTTCTCAATCTTATCCTTTCACTCACTTTCGTCCAGTTGCCAACAGTACTTCATTCTCTACTCAGTCACTTGATTTAAAGTGTCCTCCATCCGTTGACTAATTAAGACTTACAATTAAGATTATATTATTCGTCTGAGCATGAATTCTCTTCTTGTAGTATGATGACCTGGGTAATTTGGGGGTGCAGATACCCTATAGGGTATGCTAAATCTTACAGCCAGAGAGAGAGAGAGAGAGAGAGAGAGAGAGAGAGAGAGAGAGAGAGAGAGAGAGAGAGAATACTAAAACTATACACATACAAAACGAAACTACAAAATATAAACAGAATTCTGAAGAAACGAACGTAAAACGAAATCGTTCAGTGAATCTAAAATTGGTGATGTTTGAAATTTCAAAGGCTCAAGGTTCAGTGAGTAACATGATTCCGGAGTCACGAATTACAGTATGTCTGTTTTCCGCATGACATTTCTTTTTTCAACTTATTTCCGTGCTTACACAACACACACACACACACACACACACACACACACACACATATATATATATATATATATATATATATATATATGTGTGTGTGTGTGTGTGTGTGTGTGTATGTATTAATATATATAAAGCTGGATAAACTATTACTTATTTGATCCAGATTGAAACGCAACCTGAATGGCCCGGCACAGCCCCTCATTGGTACCAACGGTTAGATGTTGACGCCAGATTTAGTAACCATAATTCAAATCAATCATCGGTAGCGAGATGAATGTTCTCCAAGGTCACAGGAACTACTAAAAATCTTTTCAGGGATTGAGTTCAGGTGGAAAACTATGAATGATAGAAAAGGAACGCACCCCCTCCCCCACCATCTTGTTCACCGTGTACTATGTTTGCAAGACAGACAAAAGCTATAAGGGTAAACGAAGCTTACGTTTATAACAAAAATCTGGTAATATCCAGATGTCCCTTAACCTCCTTAAATAACACCTAATTTCCTCACTGTCGAAATGCATTTATAAAAATGTACCCAATCTGCAAAACCTTTCTTCCAGTAAATGTTTCCATCATAATGGCATCATTCATGTCCTGCTGATCTGTCCGTTTATATGCTCTATGATGATTGTTACAAAATTTGCAAATGACTTTTCTTCCAGCATAAAAAAAAAAGAAGTCTGAATACAGCAAAATATGAATTCAAGTAATATTACCGAGGAGTTGACATATTGCTTCCTTTCTAGCTGTCCGATGTAAAACGAATTTATTCTCGTTCTTTCACTCTCCTCTGGGAGACGTGAGCACGAAACAGTTTCACTTGAGAACAGGCCCGACGTATATTTCCCGGATAAGTTTCATCAACAACCTGGTCTTCAGCAAAAGTGAACCTCTGCTCTTTCTTACAGCTTCTCATTCTCATGTTTCTCAGCTCTTTCCTCGTCTGTACTTAATTAATCCCGTTCTCAAGTTTTCTTCTTTTTTTATCTACGATAACAATATTTACTTATTAGGCTGTTCTCTTACATTACTGTGCGAGTGTGTATGCACATGGCTATTCCATTTCCATTTGAGATACTTCGGATTCATCTTCCAAGCAACATAATTCATTCCACAGTTTGTTAAAATTCCGTGCACTCAAGAGTTTCCCCTAACAAACTAGAGCAATAAAACCTCAGTAAGAACTGATTTTTCGTTGAAAAATATGACTTACAACATCTTTAGGCCATATGATTCCACTAAGATGTTATGTATATCTTAGTTTTACCAGACCACTGAGCTGATTAACAGCTCTCCTAGGGCTGGAACGAAGAATTAGATATTTTTAATTGGCTAATCGAGAAGTGAATTTCTATCACCAGAAATAAATTCCTCTGATTCCGCGTTGGCAGAGCCGAGAATCGAACTTCGGACCAAAGGATTGGTAGCAGAGCGCCAAAACCAGTCGTCCAACGAGGAACTAGATTCCACTAAGAAATGACCCTCGGTAATGAATTTAAAAAATTCTATGATCATAATCAAAAATAAAAAATCTCCATTTCTTTAGCCTATGGTCGGCTTCATAATTACCACGTCAAACATCCACACCGCAGGAATGGATAAACTGAACCTACATTCCATTCTGACCTGAGGGCACATTCCCCTGTACCGACTGACAAACGAATTACCGACGAGGCAAATGCGGCCCTTCCACGATAAAAGTGCTCCACGGAAACTGCTGAAAGCATTCTAGCATGCGAGTTGTGCTTAAGGAGTATTACAATAATTATACATCTCAAGACCTTAGACGTAATGTCAAGACCTTAGACGTAATGTTAGTTTGTTTCCAATGACTAGTTAACTTTGAGCAAATAAAATACTTATACTTCTTGTCATCTCAAGCCCGTCATCGTAAGATGTGCTTTTTTACCTGGCCAGATATTGCATAATAGAAAATTATTATTAGTTAAAAAATAATCAATTTGGGTTCAGAAAACTAAAAAACATTAGCCGACAGAGGATATGACTCCTGGACATTCGACTGTAAGCAGAAAAAACCGGCCAGGCAATCACATGACGGAGAAAACATCAATCGAATTGCAAAAGACAATGAACTTCCCAAATTCAATGCCAGGACATCCAATCCACTCGAGGACAATCGCTGATCAAAGTTCCAGGATGAACATCACAAAAACTATGTTCTATCCATTTCAGGATGAAGGAATGAGTCACCAACACACTGATTAAAGCTACTGCGTTCAAAATAGAAAAGCTAATTAGTATTTTTCTATTGTTTCCTCTTTCAAGAGACGTGCATGGAAAAGCAGACTGTTCCTATCTCTATTTGCTTAAAAGACTTGTGCAACGCGACGCTTTCCTCTTCGAACTAAAAACTTCCCCATCGCTGTCATCTCACGATTGCGATCAATGCAAATTTCCCTTTGATAGTTCTTTAACCATCAAGCACTTTAAAACACCAGACAAGTTTGCCTTGTAAATGTAAGGGGCAATGATATTAATAATGATGATGACTGATAACACATACAGTAGCAACTGTATGTGTTATCAGTCTAGACGGAGGAACAACGGTTTTCGCAGCGCTGAGGAGACGGTAAATGAACCTTAAGGGACACACGCAATGACGAAGGAATATCTCTCTCTCTCTCCCGTATCTCGAGGTCACAAAGAAATTATTACATTTCACGAATCATGCGCAGTCAATGTTTCAGTTTTAATTTTCATCTTCTCTTCATGAGGTAATAAATATACGGGAAAACCCCAAAGGAGAACACCTCCCCAGAATTATTCCACATATAAAGTAAAGCATGCTACTGTGAGAAAAAGATATGAAGAAACCTAAGAAAAGATGTGTTGCGTTTAATTACCACACTGTAAACCATTAAACCACATGGAGAGGACACATGGAATTCAGGTTAAAATTCTTTACGACCGAAAAATACGTATAACTTTGGTGCAAGTCTTGAAATCAGAGGCAGACTTATTTTCAAAACCTGTTCAGCATGGCTGAAGTGAAATAGCATTTGCATATATATATATTATATATATATATATATATATATATATATATATATATATATATGTGTGTGTGTGTGTGTATGTATATATATAATCATAACACCGTGATTCAATAAAATTATTCGAGCTACAAATGTCCTTTAATATCTAATTCGCTCTACCTCGGAACTGATATAGTATTTTCATTTATGTAAACCAAAGGCGAATATTTTAGTTGATGATAATTTCGTCGTTCGGTTTACATATATGCAAATATATTAATTCCGAGGTAGCCGGATATACATCAATGAGGAGAGGACATAAAGACTTGCTAAAAGGGTCAATTTATTCCCGACGTTTCGCAATGTCTTCATTACATTTTCGAGGGCTGTACAAAATAGAAAGAATAAAATAAATTACAACAAAGGTAAGAATTTGAAATATAAAAGTTGCACAATGATTACAAACTTAAGAATATTAAAAAGACTAAAAGGACACCTTTAAAAACAAAAACGTAAACTAAATGGGACAAAAATTATTAAAATAAGTATAAAAACAAATAAAACACAAAAGAAAATTAATAAGAAATATTCAAGTAAAGTAAAGTAAAACTGAATAGGTGGGTCCAGTTTCACTTTACTTGAATATTTCTTATTAATTTTCTTTCGTGTTTTGTTTCTTTACTTACTTTAATGATTTTTGTCCTATTTAGTTTACGTTTTTTTGTTTTTAAAGGTGTCCTTTTAGTCTTTTTAATATTTTAAGTTTGTAATCATTGTGCAACTTTTATATTTCAAATTCTTAGCTTTATTGTAATTTATTTTATGCTATCTGTTTTGTACAGCCCCGAAAATGTAATGAAGACATTACGAAACGTCCGGAATAAATTTACCCTTTTAGCAAGTCTTTGTTCTTCTCCTCATTGATATATATATATATATATATATATATATATATATATATATATATATATATATATATATATATATATACACACACTCCAGAAAATAATACAAGGCCAGTGTATAAAGTTTATCATGAAATAAGCAAAAGATCTACTGTCTGCTTTACATAACAAAAATAATTAGTCTCCAACTCGTTTCTTGAATAACATGAGTAGAGAGAGAGAGAGAGAGAAGAGAGAGAGAGAGAGAGAGAGAGAGAGAGAGAGGAGAGATGATTTGAGAGATCGGAGGAGTACGCGAGAGACGAGAGGGGAGATGAGAGTGAAGAGAGAGACGAGAGAGAGAGAGAGAGAGAGAGAGAGAGAGAGAGAGAGAGAGAGAGAGCCGAGTTCTTCTTTTCAAGTTACTCAGAGCAGGATTCACGAAAAGGTGAAACCGGATCCAATTTCACATTTCTGTTCATACTGGGTCAGTGAAGTACAAACCGCATAACGGCAGACCTGATTTATTTGAGCCAAGTGTATTTCATTTCTCTAGTGGTCCCTCTTCATTTTGACAATCACACAAGATGCGGCTGTATGAGATGACACAAGGGGACACATTGGGATGGCAAAATCTTTCCAAGAATAAAAACTTTATTTTAAAAACCTCGGAGGTTACAGAACGTGGAACCAATCCAAGAACGTTCTTACAAAACAAATTTCTTAGCGTCTACAAACGTCATTATTAGCGATAGGCCTTTTCTTGACTCATACCCATACTGCAAAACATAACAACCTTTCTTTATAGTTACTTAGTGTCTTATTACAAGGGATCGAAACCTTTGTCTTATTACAAGGGATCGAAACCTATGTATCATTTAAAAAAAACAAAGGTGGGGGGGATGAGTTCATGGACATCATTCATTGTCAATGGAATGTTAACAAATATTCTATAATAGTGAAACTATATATTTTAGCCAAGAGCATCGCAAAACTAAATAAACAAGTATATGTGTGCTTATATAACACATGCACACATAAGCAAACACACACACACACACACACACACACACACACACACACATATATATATATATATATGATATATATATATATATCATATATATATATATACATGCATGTATGTAAGTATGTATAGTATATTGAATTACGCGGAGAAAATGGGGTAAATGTCCAAAGGATCAGTTCCACATTCTACAAGGTAAGAGTTTACCCACCAACTAAATCTCTGAAAGAGAGGAACCAAAAATGAGGTATAGCATAATTCGACTATATCGTTGCTTAGTTGATTTAGATTTGCAGGCTTAGTGTTCGCACCAAGACTCTTGTTCAATAACTGACGTCAATGCATTAGGTAAAGTACTGAAGGAAATTACAGGTTCGGTTTGGCCCTGTGGACTCTCCCCTGCCAACCGAGACGCCAACAAACATAGTTAAAATTCTAGAAAGCAACCAGTCTTACCACGAGAATTACAACGCTCGTCACCCGGGCCTGACGGGAGCCTCTGTGAGAACAACCGGGGAAGTACCGACCGACATCCCTCTGAACTTCCCCTAACCGTTTTCCTCCCGGGCAATGGAGGGAAAGGGGAGGGAGGGAGAAGAGTGGCGTTCAAACGAATGATACCTGAAAGAAGGAAAGCACCAATATCTGTGATACGTACCTACTCGGGTTCACACTTTACCGTTAAGTTCTCTATCGCCTATCGGTGACCCAAGAGTAAAAAGTAATACGTATGACACACTAACAGTAATTTGTATTTTCCTAGAATACAAAACCTACATTTTCATAAATGGAATTTCTTGATCATTTGTTAGCACACTCAAGATATTTCCCGGTACAATCTGCATCATTCAAATAAATAAACGAATGACTCGAGACCATTAACACAGTACTGAGATTCACCGTGGTAATTGATTAATCATCACCTTTGTGCTTCTGATTT
Organism: Macrobrachium nipponense; assembly: GCF_015104395.2. NCBI lineage: Eukaryota > Metazoa > Arthropoda > Malacostraca > Decapoda > Palaemonidae > Macrobrachium > Macrobrachium nipponense. The sequence goes on along the minus strand of NC_061110.1, from coordinate 64,369,725 downwards.
CAGCATCGCTAGAAACTCCTATCCTGAACGATTCTCTCTCAAGATGAGCAACGAAAGGTTTCAACTCTGCTATCTATCTGGTCACGTTCGCAAACAACATTCTTAGCAAAATTTGAAACTTCATTCATCTCATCTTTTATTAAATTCCATAAAACCAAATGACACGACCTTAATGCGCGATACAAACAATTCCAGTAGAGGCTACACAGAATTCCAATGCAACTGATCTGGAAAAGATTTTGCCTCTTTTACCAAACTTATCCCCAATATGCGATAACGTTGACAAGCGTCAGAACAAATCTTTTACACAAAACATTATCAACCTATGGTGGTCCTAAGCGAATTTATAAGTTTATCCTGAACAAAGATCGACTTTGGATGTATATACCAACCAAGAGAGTAGAACAAGGTCTATATATATATATTTATATATGCAACCTTGAGTAACACATTCTTTCCTAGTGTCCATTTTTGATTACTGAGAACAGATCCATTTACGAATAGATGCCTTCTCCCTCGTTCAATTGTTACATTTTCACAGTATACTACAACCAAAAAACGAAAACGTGAACCAACTAATGAATACACTTTACCATTTAATCATTACAAAGTAGTATTATACATATGCGTGCTTCCATTCGGACCAGTCTGATTAATGTGTAATCATCAAACAAGATATTGCTAAGTTCAGTACTATTCTTAAGTAGTGTGCATGAGGAGGGGAGGAATCTACATCTAGCTCATCCTCCTGATCGACGTCCTATTATTCATTAACCGAAAACCTGCTTCTCGAACCTGACCTCCCATTGGCTCCTCACTCGGACACTCCCCCAATCCCACAACATGACGCTCCGCCTACCGAGTCAAAGGATAAGTAAGTCGCATCTTCTGAGATGCAGTTGCAGTGAAGGACTACACAAGGTCCGCTGGTTTCGTGGTCCTTGGTACAGCCTTATCCGAGAGTCTGTGGACTGTGTTGGGCACAGACTTTTGAGTCTCGCGGACAAGTAAATCGTTACCCACTTCTGATAACGTACGTGGCCCAATCTGGCGCAAAGTAAAGAGAGGAAATTTTTCATTCCACGTTCAAGCAAGAAATCTTCTACCCAAACAACATAGGATTATCTCATCTCAAGGGTAAGACCACGTTTCATCCATAATCATCCTTATCAAATCCTTTTTCATACAACGTTTGATTTATTTCTTGAACAAACGCCGCTGTGTACAGTCATTTGAGTAGACTGATTCATTTCTCTATCAAAATAAACAACGGCGCAAACTTCACGAAAGTTGTGTCACTGAACCTCACACAAGAAAAGGAAAGGTACAATGAACTCCATTGTGAACAAAAATTTACAAGTTTGTCGTTTGTTGGGAAACAAATTAAGCTCTTCAGCAGAAATGACAATGTGAACATTTAAAGAATTAAAATATCGCATGGAAGGAAATAGATTTTTAATTGTGATTACAAAACAGCAAATGGTTTTATATACTTTGAGAACTCCGTGTTGTACACTTTCCAACCATGCAATTGTTTACGCCAGTTTCATTAGAGAGAGAGAGAGAGAGAGAGAGAGAGAGAGAGAGAGAGAGAGAGAGAGAGAGAGACTAAAATCATTAAAAACTTTTACTCACGAGTTTTCACCTCCCAGCTGAACATACCTGGAAATGAGAGACAAGGGTGATGAGATCAATATTTAAATTCCCATGACATAAATTTCATTTGTGAATAAAAATTTGCTGAAAAAGACACTGCCAAAGAATAACACAGTAGATTAACCTAATATCATAAACTAAAGCGAGAGTGACTTTCCAAGAATGAGCTATTACTTCCGCCATGGAAGCTGGAGTTCTCCATACAGCGTATTGGTCCGTGTCTCATGTCTGACCTGGCGGCATGTAGTGCTACGTACGAGAGCGAAAGGGATAAAATACAATATAATCGTTCAAATACTCCATTATGACGAAGGAAATAATCCTTGTGTTAGAGACCAAAATCCAAACATATATTGTCTCCATACTTGAAAAAGATTACCGAAAGACCTTAATATTTATTAAAAAAGAAGAAGAAAAAAAAACTGCTTCTGACTCAGCGCTGACCCTTGTAAACCAAACACGGATTCAGCGTCCAGACCACATGCCACCGCCCACACCCTTTTAGGGGCCATTATACAAAGACCTGGCTTTCACGCTGATAGGGCTAAAAATGTGCAAAGCAATTCAAAAGGTGTCAGCATTTTTCTATTACTTTGCAAAAGATCTAATACTCATGAGTGTCAAGAAACTGAATTATTTTGCACGTTGCAACCTTCCACAATAGCTGACATGAGAGAAATTTAGCAGTGAAAACCATTCATGCATAAGCATACACTCAAGAAGAAAAAGAACCAATCTATAATTCCACACATACAGAATGGCACTCATCAGAAGCCAAATCAGTATGCTACACAGGAGGACGCTAACAAACATCAACCAAATGCTCATCAACAGAAAATTACGATTCCAAACCAGCACGAGATCTCGGTGGAATACGAATTACGAAAATAAAAAGAACCAAAACTGAAACAGTGAAGAACAGGCAACAACGAACATTTCCAAGCCAGCTCGACAACATCCTATGAGGAAAAAACTGTTCGAACCCCGTCGTGCACATTCGCAAACGAAGGGACACCTCTTGAATAACTCAGGGGCTAAATGAAAACACAACTTGTCTACGATTAATTTGATTAGCAACTAGAGTCTATACATTGGTGGCCCAAGTAATCATACTATCTGTATTTAAAAAAAAATGCAATTTAACTCCATAAGTTAGACATGACTGAAGACAATGGCCTATGGATTTATCTTGATTCTTACTATTCATAAAAAATATTCTTTCTCGGTCGCGACGCCGCAGGCAATAGCAAAGGCCTTGACATTCAGTGCCCGACAAGTTATGTAAGCCGCCTACAATAACAATTTAGTCGCTCTATCTCCCAGACTGTGGAAATTATTGACGGTAAAGCATCAGATTACTATGTTGAATGACACTATAAATCTACATAGTAAGAAACAAATGATTTATTCTTATGCTCAAATATTATTACCTTGTTTAACGCGACGACAAAAAACAACCAAAACGTCATCTTTTGACACCTAGCGTCATCTTTTCAGGCCTACACTACATTCCAGACGAATTTGTCTATAAAAGTTCGTTACCAAGATATGAGGTTATTTTCCTTCTTTTGTTCGCGGTGAATTAGGAAGGTGCTCTGTGAACAGATTCATCATATTCATACAGGATGAACACTCAGTGCCACCAAAATCGCGAAGCAAGTATCGGGTTTGGATTCAGATCTACCTACAGGTCAGGAATCCTGCCGAACCTGTCCCCACTCTGAGCTAAGCCTATGTATATTCACGTGATAACATTCTGAGATTTCAGTTCTCTCACCTCAGTCGTGTGCCCACCTCTTCATACCTGTTTTTCGTATTCTCTGAATCCGGTACAGTACTATAAATGAAATGCCTGCTCGACCTACGCATTCTAACCACGGAAAACATACACATCGCCTACTGTTATTTCTTTGTTCATTAAACAGAACAACAGTATAAACAGCAAGCAGTTCCTCATATTTTTGTTAAAAAGATTTTCACAAGCGGTTTACGATTATACAGTTTACATCAGAAGAAGCATTGGACCACTTAACGTAGAAGCGACCGACTCACAAAAGCCACAAACGTTGTCAAAGTGAAAAATTTTCGTGAGGATTTAAATTTTACGAACTAGAAATAAATCTTGTCATTAAAACGATTCCTACCCTCATTCCCCCATATAATACAAGTTATCGAACTTGGCGTCAAACATCTGCGAACTTGTAGCAGTAGCAACCTGGATATCCATGGATGTTAGTCATTCTCAGAAGTGGCTCACTTCAGCACTGACTTATCCGATACGAATGAAAAAGACAACCCTGTTCAAAACCTGTAACCTAGTGTCACAACCAGGCACGGTCTTTGAAAATCACAAAATAATAAAAGACATGTATAAATGGAGGACGAGATACGTCTACGGGAGACGCTCTGCCATACCTTCATTATTCCTTTAGAATCACTGAATCCACTCATATGAAGTATTCCTTTGAGCGGACACGATAATGACACCGTCCTTCTGTTAATTAAAACCGCTACACCCCATGGCTGGCCAGTTTCTCTGCAGCTATGTATTCTTTTTGTGTAAAGAGACGCATATTCCGTTCATACACAGGTACAGAGCAAACAGACGGGATGACCTATGTATACTACGCAGCCAATGCCTGACGTTGGAAACATGACTGTCGTCAACTAAAAGACTTGGAAATCAGGCCCTTGCTAATGGGCAACCCTCCTCCATTTAGGATACTTTCATTCGTTCGTCCAAACTCCTTACTTATCCTTACCATCTTATATCGTTGCTGTTAAACTGGACTTTCGTTAACACTGCTTCCATCCGTCTACAAATACGAGTGCTGCTCGTATCCCTAATCGTTTCTGATGGCACGTAGAAGCTTCGCTCTGGCACTTATAATGTCGCTTCTATCACGTGAAAATTTCCTTTCCGTTCACTTTTTCTTATTTTCATCATATCTCCAAGAAACTCGCGTATTCTTTACAACTACCGAATCCGGTTGGCTTTTCCACGTTAATAACATCCCAAAGTTAGGGTTTTTTCTAGTTTTATACATTAACACATTCACTCAAAGGCACATCAAATTCCTCCTCATGCAGTGGGTGTAGATCATTTTCCCCTACTCATCTTTGATAACGGTAGCTTCACATTCTTCTGCATTGTTTTCATCTGCGATCATATTTTGTAGTTTGCGTATATTTTCTTTTTCATCCATTTATATTTTCTTTCGTCCACTTATATTTTCTTTCATCCATTTATAATGTCGGGGAATTAAAAAAAAATCTCAGACCTGAGCACTAACTGGTGTCGTAGGGAGCCGTCCATTTCAAGTTGACATTGTTGGAATATGCTTATCTTCCTGACCAGATAGGAGGAAGTAGGAACGTACTGCCACGGCTGTGTTTTAAAACTTGAATGGAATTTAATGAACATTATTGGGGATAAGTAGCAAGTCTAAAATTTACTAACGTTTCACGATATTTTGGTGTGACTATAATACCCAATTTCTAATTTCATCGCTGGTATTATAGTAAGAAAAGGTTACTAAGCGACCAAGTACGACCTTCCTTGGCCTCTGTCCCCGATCTCTCTAGAGTTCTGCCTCATCATTTGTGTTGCTTCTTTTTCCCCTGTATCCTTTCGCATTCTTATTCTTGCAGTGTGCAAACCTTCCCGTTGAAAGTTTTCTTATTTCACACAGCATCCTGTGCTGACATTCTTTCCATTTTTCTGATTTGCCTTGAGCGGCCAAATAAAAAAAAAATCAGAGAGAACTAAGGCAATGTCTAAAAAATTCACATGAACTTACAAAACGCTTCACCAGCTGTGAGAGAGAGAGAGAGAGAGAGAGAGAGAGAGCGAGTTTTGCTTGTCTCGGCCAATATGACATACATTAAATACAGTAAATCTCACTAATAAGAAATAAGGATATTGGAAAACAAAAATATAAACGCGCATTCCCTGTATAATAATTATGCATCAAAAGAAATCCATCCACGCTTCGAGTTAGCCGGAAAGAGTCGCCACACTGGCGGGACCAACCAGTACAACAGGTCGAGTACTAAGGTCTCCTAAGGGTAATGAGTGACAGCCCTTGAGGTTTGAGGTTGGGTTGTGGGAGGAGAATCATATTAGCCTAGAAAGCAGGGACTACGAGATGACGGTGCCCTCCGAGTCACTGACTCAGAAAGAATGCGCATCCATCGCAGGCATTTCCTGGTAACAGCCAAACGCTTTTTCGCCTCGCAAGGTCATTTGTCCTTCCCTGCCTGGACTAGAATAGCAAGTGTAACCCAAAACGCCATTGCAAATCCAAGTATTACTGAAGGGTTTTGTTTCATGTATTCGTTATTACAAGCCAACATAGTACAGACAATCTACAAACCGAAAACAAATTCATGTCTCGCTAGCAATGAACCCCCTGCACAAGGGCTCCTAACACAAGCTGCCATATCCGCCTTCAAAACAGAAAAGGAGGAGGCGAGCACTCGGTGGGAAATGGCTTCTACTTGAGTCACTTCCCGCAAGAGATAATGAAATAGGAAATCGTTCGAGTTCATGTGATGATGAACCAGCTGAAGATCGATCAGAAAGAACGAACACCTCACGAACAAATTGAAAAAACAATTCAATACCGGAAAAGCACTTCCTCTGAAATATTCAAACTTTATTGATCGAGTGTTCGCTCTTGTAAGAGGTAACAACCATCAACGACACCGAATTCGGTCCATTAGCTGAGCGAGGTGTCAGATTGCTGGAAAATCTTTCCTTCGGTTTCAACCGGTCTTGGTTTCGCTGAGCATCTCAGACCGGGTCACACTACGGGTTTCCCAGGCGGTTTTTCTCCCTACATAACATAATCGCGCTCTTCTACTTGAGGGGGCCCGGGATACGCGGGGAGGGGTGGGGGAAGCACCGAGAGACCGGTTTTCTTACAAGCGTACTTCACCTGACACTCTTGACATGTACTTCTTACGCGCTCGAGAAACTGCAAAAAGCTTTTCAAATCATTATCGAAAAACAACATACCCAGAAAAAAACCTGGCTCCCATATGATGCTGAATTCCTCCTTCCATCCAAATCAGATCTACCCCCACTGAACTTCCCCAAAACGACATCTAAACAAATTTTCATCCAATTTTCGGTTCTAGTCACAAACTCTACTCTTAACACCACACACTGTTACTTGAGTTAACGGAGCACTCCGGGAAAGAAACAAATACGAGGAGAGAGAGAGAGAGAGAGAGAGAGAGAGAGAGAGAGAGAGAGAGAGAGAGAGAGAATGTGGGACTTCCCCAGAGCAGGCTTTTAGGATCGACACAGAGTCCCAGGCAGACTCCTTACCAAGACCTTGTGCAGTTTTTCTTGGGTCGTTGTTCGTTCTGGACACGGAGTCTGCTCTCCCGGGCCATTACTTTAGTTCCGTCTTCAGTGAAGGGAAGAGGCGAAGGGAACATAATCAACTTACCATCATCTCGGCTTCGATAGCGCGTTCAGTGTTCAACTGGAAGTTTAATCATTGAGAACATATTTTAATGACTTACAACTGCATACATCATTACACACATTTGATGCCGTAAAAGAATGCCAGAGCTTTCGGAGCGTTAAATTAGGTGAGTTTTTATTCAAAAGTAACTGTCCCATCACCAACCTTCCTCGTCACGCGTACGTACATACCACCGGACGCTCAGATGACGAGTCATGACAGGACTCGGAAAATTATGTATTACAATATCTGCGACCTAATGGTCATCGAAGAGTGACAGAAAGCACAATCAGGGTTCCCTCTTCTGCTTTAAACTGGCAATGTTCTTTCATCATTTTTACAAATAAATAAAAACGTACGTAAACGTCTGCACACACACACAAACAAACACACACACACACACACACACATATATATATATATATATATATATATATATATATATATATATATATATATGTGTGTGTGTGTGTGTGTGTGTGTGTGTGTGTGTGTGTGTGTGTGTGTGTGTGTGTGTGAATAACTTGATCACGAAATATATAAAACGTGATGCTATGTATATATAAAGGTAATGCCACGGACGAAAAATGAAAGACGAGAAATGCCGAGATCTGTCGGTCTTCACGACCCTTGAGGCACGACTGATCAGAACAGAACAAAAACATGGTACAAGTACGCTTAGTATACAAACTGACATTACAGGATTACTATAAGGCTTTTTTCGTTTCTTTAAATTGAATTGGACCTTATGCTATTCCTGTAATGTCAGTTTTTATATTAAGCCTACTTGTTTGATCAGCCGTGCCTCAAGTAAAGGGCCGTGAAGACCAATAGATCTCGGCATTTCTCGTCTTTTCATTTTTCCTCTGTGGCATTACCTATATATAATATATAATATATATCATATGTATATATATATATATATATATATATATATAATATAATAATAAAAGGAGCCCATAAAAACACCAAAATATAGAGAGAAAAGTACTATATTTCAGAGACTACTGTCTCCCTCTTCAGAGGGAGACAGCAGTCTCTGAAATATAGTACTTTTCTCTCTATATTTTGGTGTTTTTATGGGCTCCTTTTATTAGATGGAATTCTGTTGTTACAGAACATTTTTACCAGTCATATATATATATATATTAGATAATGTATCATTACCCATATAATATATAATATATATATATCTATATATATTTTTTTAATTTTAAATAATATATATATTATAGATTATATATATATATCTATTAGAGAGAGGAGAGAGACGAGAGAGAGAGAGAGAGAGAGAGAGAGAGAAGAGTTATCCTTTCCGATCCAAATGGCTGAGAAGTACATAACGTCCTCTAGTAAAAAAAAAAAAACACTTTACTATAAACTGAATGGTTGCTTCCTTGACCAAAAGCTTCTGGGTCACTGAGTAAAACCAACAGCAAAAAGAACCCAGAGTCGTTGATCTCTGGACAGCTAGAGCAGGACATGCGGCGCATGATGTCATAGCATTATGGGATCCAAAGGTTTTCAAGGTCGCTCAGGGAATCCTGCTGTGTAAGTTACGTCAACTGCCGCTTTGCACGCTCGGGTAAACAAAAAAAACCAGGCTGACAGTCACTTTGAAGCGCTTCTTAACCTTCTTATCTGCCAGTTTCCCTTACTAGTTTATTATATATATATATATATATATATATATATATCTATATATATATATATATATATATATATATATATATATATTTTTTTTTTTTTTTTTTTTTTTTTTTTTTTTTTTGTTGATGTGGAAGAATCTCCGTCTTATGTCGGCGAAATGCAGTGTTCTATTTGCGCTTTCTTTTCTTTTATTTATTAGCAGCGACGTTATAACTGGCCTTGACAAGATGACACATAAAAGTAATTTTTTGAGATCGCCATTCGCCTTAAGAGCTGTAGAGGGAATTCTTGATAAACTGTTTACTATACCTTCACTTATGGATGGATCATCGGCCACTGGTAACACCATGTGAATATAAACCTGTGAAGTCTACCTCAGCTCCCAAAGGTTCTGTAGCCTACTGGTCAGTGACGCTGTTTAATTGTTAACAAACATGGCGTACTTAGCTAAACTAAGTTCGGAATTTTTCCTGTTTGTTAAACATCCACGCGGTTTATTTAGAATGAACTTTCAGTATCAAACAAAGTGGCCAACCTCTTCAGGCAAGGGTCACCACTCCTACTTTGGTGACTTCCAACCACCTATTCTATTGTAAGCAATAAGTTCATTTGAGTTCTTTCGTTCCTTCTACGATTTTACCATTTAATTTATGTTAAAATATTTATGGGAAATTCAAAATACTTGCAGTCATTCATATCGACTAGCAATATTCACAAACGTTTGAATTAACGGATCCGAAGGTTAATGTAAGAAAAAATTAACTGTAGATAAAATGTGAGTTGAGTCTGTTATACAACGCCTTCAATATGCGGCTGAAACACTATTTTACCCCATTTTTAAACTCCAAAGCTAACCATACAGACTTAACTGTCCGTAACGTCACCTCGTGGTCCCGTCTGTGAACCTACTGGAGCAATGACCGACATGTTAGACTCTGCAACATTTCTTTTCCGTTAATGATGAAGTGCTTTTCTTATGCCCTTCCAGCATACCCTCTAGCAGAGGGTGGCGTGAGCTCTATCTGCACGGACACACAGACCCATCTCCACCAGTACATCAAATACCCCAACCATTTTGTTAAGGCAATACGTGCAACAACAAATAGATAACATCCAAACCTTATTTACTTCATATCTAAATCATTTACATGTAAGTTCACCTTCTTCCGGTTCATTGACTAACCATTTGACGTAGTTAAAAAGGACTTCATATATTTCATAACATACTGCTGCGGCAGCACACACATCACTAATTCTGGAGAGAGAGAGAGAGAGAGAGAGAGAGAGAGAGAGAGAGAGAGAGAGAGAGAGAGAAACTGTAGTCTGTTCACTCTTGTCTTTACACATGAATAAATTTATTCGTAACAATAAAAACGTTTGATTCCCAGTTATAACTAAAAATCAAGGTAATGTCATTTTTGTGCAATTAATCTTAAATTGCAATGATCAATTTCTTCTTCAAAAGCTTTCCCTAAAACAGTCAATAGCTCCATGAACACAATACTCTCTATTACACATAATAATAATAATAATAATAATAATAATAATAATAATAATAATAATAATAATAATAATAAGTAGGCAAAAGACTGAACAGCTCACGTGAAACAAAATTCCCCATCTTCACGATACATGAGATCATCGCCGACCTGGGAAAGCAACATAACAAAGATTGAAAAATTAGAGAAAGTCGATTCTCTCTCTCTCTCTCTCTCTCTCTCTCTCTCTCTCTCTCTCTCTCTCTCTCTCTCTCTCTCTCTCTCTCCAAGTTCATTAAAAATCATGACTAAGGTAAGAAATAAAAGTTAATCGTATTTTGATCTGCCGAAAAATTTTTCCATTGCACTGGAGTAAAACGGCCTAACACTATCATATAAACATTAAACTCGGGGTACACAGCCAAATCATATACTAGTGCCTTTAACTCCAGTATGAAAGTGATCCTCATCATTTGTCACTAACAGAGAACCAAGAGGTTAGACACAAATAACGCTTGTGTCTGGGAAAGCTTTGGGAGCATTAACTGACTAAAATAAAATACAAAACCCCCCTCAGCCAGTAAATTATCTCCCCTCCCCACCCCCCACAACATACACACAATTAAGTAGTTAAAGGATGAATCTGGCAGAGTTGGCCTTATTTTTTCTGGGAAACTACCCTCTATAGAAAAATGACCTGCTATAGAAGGTAAGGATACAAATGCACTGCACAACAAGAGAGGGCTATGGACCTCACGAGGAAGGAAAAGATCCCTAGATAGCAAGCCTAATCTGAATCTCTCGTAACCAACGGCATTCATACTTTTCACACTATTAACTAAGTTGGTAGGAAATACAAAGAGCAACACATTATTGAGTTACATTCGTTTCTGAAAGTGACCGTCTAAAATGACGGATTGGATTTTTTTTAAGTCACAATGGAGAGCGAAATGGCAATACTATGATGCTACCCACGATGGAAAAAGAACTCTACACCGTCAAAACGTTGGGCGAACATTCACGTAAAATGTACAAGTATTCCAAGTGATATAGAAGTAAATCATCATACCTTAATGAATGGGTATTAGATTGCTTTTCCACACAAAACTTTAAGAACTTACTTTACTCATTACACAGTCCGATAACACGAGTATGTTATACACACTTCCTGGTAAACATTCCCTTCCCGAAAGTAAATTCTTAAGGATGTTTGCCCCAAATGGCACACCAATGCTTTGTAGTACACGAGGTCATGTTCAGTTTTGTTAACAGGAGCACTCAACCAATCTCTATCTATTTCCAAATTTCCTTGAAGTGAATCTCCAAAGATTCTCGAACAAGCTTAAACATAGCACAAATCGGCGGCTCATTGGTCACTTTTATTTACTGTACATTTTTTATACCCAAAATTTAATGTTTTAAAATAAGGAAAAAGCCGGAAAAAATAAACGTAAGTACACGTTTGGCATGCCATCCCTTCCCTTTAAAACGGACTCCGTCACATCCAGCTCCATACCCTCGGCCAAACCGCCCACTAACCCTTACCGGAGGGAGGATGGGAGGGAGAGTCCACCCTTGCCTTGTCGACCCTTCTCCCCCTTCCATGCTCCCCACAACACCCAAAGTACTTAAGTATTCCTACGGAGCTATAGCAATTTTCACTAACCACTGACGGCCTTCATACCTCAAAGAACAAAACTTCTGTTTTCAAAATTTATTTGATATTTGCTCTGTGTTAAACTGGTCTGAAAAAGTCAAATCTACCACAACTTGAATATTCTGGCAACAAGAAAGACCGACAATGTCACACTAATAATTATTGATTTAGTAAGGCCGGTTCTGGCACAAACTTTTGGATGAAGCTGAACAGTGACGCAATATGCACAATTCCCTGCCTGAATTAAGCCACTTTATACGAAAGTCGTCTTTCGTCGTTACTTCCAAAATATAGATTTATTTCAACTTTTTCCAGTAACCAAATCGCCGAAACTGAGTCAACAAGTCCATGATAGCACAGAGCAAATGACGCATGACTGACTGCTAAACAAACGAAATAGATGATCAAATACACGCACACGTGTACAAAGGCGCATTACAAAAATTCCGTGAAAAAATTAACTTTCACTTCCCCAACCTTGATAACAAATTTGCAATCACTCCGATGTCCAGATTCACAGAGGCTACCTTCCAAATTAACCAACATCGTAGATACTTCCCAAAGATTCGGGGGATGTCCCAACGACCCTCCTCTCTCAAGTTACTTTTCAACTCATCCTCCTAATTCAGACTTTCTGGGATATATAATGTTATAATATATTATATATATATATCATCTTATATATATAATATATCTATATTATTATATCTATATATCTCAATGTATGTATGTATGTAGAACTGAATCACCAAAGTTTGGAAAGTGATGAATATATAAATAAATGTAGAATCCACGAATTAAAGTGAAACAATGGGTAGTAACTGCGAGATCTTTCAACTCAAAAGTTTTTTACTTAACAGACTCAGTTCCTCATGTACGTCAGTCTGCTAAGTAAAGGACTTTTGAGTCATAAGATCTCACAGCTACTCCACTGTTTCACCTTCCTTCGTGGATTCTACCTTTATATATATATATATATATATATATATATATATATATATATTATAGATATGTTGTGTGTGTTTAAATAAATTCCCGTTAAGACAGGATATGTCTACAGTTAATGGGCCTTTTATATACTTTTTTATTTATAATGTAGATATATATATATATATATATAGATAATAATATATATAATATATATATATATATTATAGATATATATATATATATATTATAGATATAAAATGTGCGTTACCCCCACAGTATTCTTTTCCAGAGTTTATTTAGTAACTAAGTGTGCATGTAGAACCAGCCCAATTTCAGGGAAGCCCTTCCCACCCACACCCCCTTTGGTGTTAATGATGTCTTATGTATGCATATGTGTTCCAGCATAAGTCTGAAGTACATTGAGTACTTTAAACCAAACTTGGTATGCATATAATAGTGGGGGTAAAACATCATTACCCTAAAGAGTACCATATGGGGTGCGGCTGTGAAAGGCTTCCTTGAAATGGGGCTGGTTCTATACATAAACTCTATGGGTTTCTCATACTTTATTTCTGTATACATATAACTTACTATCTAGTAAAAATACTGTGGAGGTAAGATATCACTGACACCAAAGGGTTGACAGGTAAAAACAATATATATATATATATATATATATATATATATATATATATATATATATACAGTGGACCCCCGTATTCACCGTATCACCAAAGGGGTGACAGGTAGAATATATATATATATATTATATATATATATGGATATATATATTGTATATATATATATATATATATATATATATATATATATATATATATATATATATATATATATATATATAAATATATATAGATATATATATATATATATATAGAGTCTAAACCATAGTGTTAGAGGTTGCTGAGATGAATAGTGACACTCACAATGCCCCTGTAAGTCAAAATTCAAACCTGATAGGAAGGGGGGGGGGGGGGCGGGGTTGGAGAAGGAGTGAAAAATAAAATGTAACAAATGAAATATATTACTGTCTAATCCATAGTTTTGAGGTCGCTGTAATAAATAAGTGGCACTCCCGATGCCCTTCAAGTCCAAGTTCAAGACCAACAGGAATGGGGATGAGAAACAGCAAAATATAAAATGTCAAAAATGCTGAGCAATCCAATGAAGCAACTATCTAAACAGTAGAGAGTGAGATAGAGAGAAAGAGAAAGAGAAGAAAGAGGGAAAGAGTGAGGGAGACTTGGAGTGACAAATTTCAGGGGAAAGATGATTAAAGCAAATTAAGTGCTACATAATCTAGACTAGATGGTCAAGTCAAACAAATATAAAAAAAGAGAATAAAGAATATCGGGACAAACATCCTTCTGATGTTTATGAAGCAATGCATTCTGGGGTGGCATTGGTGTTAGGGTAGTCAGCAATATTACTGAAATATCAAACAGTTAAGAGAATAAGAAGAAAATACCTACCAAAAATGAAAGACATTGGCTGGAACAATTCTGTGAAGTCATAAGAGATATGAAGGGATACTAATCTGTCGTCAGATTTATATAACAGAAGCTGAAGATGACCTGAATTTACTTCTCAGGGAATTCACAATTTCGTATGTGAAATTAATAATAAATAAACTTATACTAGAATCGATGCAGATATAATTTTAGCTGAAACTAAAATTGAACCTCATATAGTAACTAGATTATTTTGTAGAATAAGGAATGAGGTAACAAAACCTGATGAATGGGAATTTGGAGTCAGCAAAGGTACCAAACAAAAGTGACTGACTGTAGTTGGTGATGAAAATATTCAGTATGCTCATTCTCAAAACGCTGATAAAGAGATAGAGATGGTCTGACTTTTAAACAGTTAATAACTACTGATGTTGCATGGGAAGTCTCCACATAAAAGTCCCTTACTGTGAAAAACCCATAATTCCAATGTTGAGAATGGTATTGCATTCATGTTACACTTAAAATGTTACATGCCAAAGAAAAACCATACTGACATTACCAAGTATTGTTCTTTATTTTGACAGATTCTCTACAAACATATACTAAGGAACATAGCTGCTACTTTTGTTATTTTTTTCAAGCAGAAGTTTCATATTCAAAATATATATATATATCTTATTTACATACTTTAAAATGAGCACTGGTAATTTTGGATGCATTGTCATGACAAACTACAAATTCCTTAAGAAACCCTGTTTCTTGAAATCCCAGCCAATGAGAGTATTCCAAATGCTACAAATACCATCAGACCTAATGAGAACTTCAGTCTTCCATGCTAAATTTGGACCTTTAAAGCACACTCTGTCTTGCACACTGAATCCTTGCTTAAAGAGAATAACCACCCATCAAGAAATTCACTGTACACAGGTATTATGAGTGAAGGATTAGGGGGATTAAAGGGGTAAAGGAAACCTAAAGATAAATCCATCAACTTTCATGTCTCGTCTCATACAGGGGAGCTAACCCCTTGTCATCCATGCATGGAAAAGTTGAAAATGCAAGCACAACAAAGGTTTAAGGGGAAGTATAAAATTCCACAAGTTCCACTGTCTACCCTGTACCAAGATTTTCCCTATCATTAAAGGACCGCCTTATAATCTAAGGAGGTTCAACAGAATTTTCCAGATTACGCTTTACAAATTCAGTATACCAAATTTTGCAAGATTTCTTTTTTCTTTATTTTCAAGTTTCATTTCTTGAAATTACGGTGTTCCTACCCTAAGTTGGCAATATACATCCCATTAATGGAATCCAAAGAAAGCTGAATTGTACAACAAGAACTTCAGAACCAAACAACATCCACTTCTAAATCATAAGAGACTGTGTTTTAATGAAATAAAAGTTCAAATTAAAATACCTAATTCTTTGATGAATGATAAATGTTGTTTAGAATCTAGCTGCTAAAATGTTTAATATCCAAAGCCAGTGCACATATACAGCATATTTTAATTAAACCAAATGCTTCTAGGGCTGCTAAATTATTAATATGCACATACTTTACTTTTTTTTTTCTTTTCAGACTGGAAATTCACATTTCACAACTGGAAGTGCCGCCATGAGTTCTAGTTCTGGTTCAGGAGGTTCAACTAAATATATGATCAGAGATGTTGCTCCAACACACTCACGCTTTGGTAATGTCTTAGGTGTGGAAAGAGCCCTTGATGGCAGACTTCATACTCAACCATACACAATAAGAACTCCAACCCCAGAAGAGTCTAGATATGAACCAAATTTCATGCTTAGTCCACCCTCAGCAGAATACAGAACTTATGAGTCTTGGTACACAATAAAAACACCTTCACCTAAACCTGTCAAGAAGACAGAGTCTAGATATATGGTGCGTCCAAACCTTCATTGCAGTGAAAAAAAAAATGATACAAGGTACATGCTTCATCCTCCAACACCAGAACTTCCTCGAGGATTCGAGTCAAAATATGGAGGCGGAGTGGGAGCAGACGGCAAGGAAACTAGAACTGGTTCTCTATATGAACCATATTGGCATATTCCAAGGGCATCATTATGGTGCCAAAACAAGGGTTGCGCTTATGATTCCCAACACTGTGATGACTGTAATTGGAAGGTAAGCAATTTTGTCTACTTAAAAACTACTAAACATGCAGCAATACAATTTTTGGTGAAATACCTTATCACACTAACTTCATTATGCAACCCTCAAAGTGTCATTAAACCATTTGTTCTAATATTTCAGCAAAAGCAAGAGGATACTTTATCAACATGTTCATCAGTGAACCCTCCACCTACATTCACTGCCCTTGACAACTACAGACCAGTAAGGCCTCGACAAAAATGGCATCAATGCAGTTGTGGGATCATATTTGCCATCACTACAGTGTTCTCCCTTCTGGTCCTATTACTGATAGCTGGATTCATAATTTACATAGAAAGTAAGTATTGTACTATATGTACAAGCAATTTCCTTCAAGAGACAAGGAGAAAAAAAAAAAAAAAAAAAAAAATGCACACTAAAATACTGTACACTATATGAAATGGCAAAACTATGAACTTGAGTAACATGGCAGACAGTCCTTCAATTACAACCAGAGACTGGTCTTAGGTTGCAATAGATTATGCATGGAATTACAGATATTATCCCAAAAGTACTCAATTATCTTTTACCTAGATACGTACATGGTTTATTTATGCATTAACTTTCATGTTACATTCACAAATGAATATATTTCTAACATGCCTTAACTCATGGACAGTCTGTACTGCATAAAGTTCTAAAGATAGCATTACACGTAATACTTCAAAAAATGATATTAAAGTATCAAAATAATTACTAATGGTCATATTTTTCTTTTCAGTGGTTCTAAAATACCAAACGGCTAACGTCACACACAGAATGTAGAAAGGAAGCATTTTATGGCTGCAAATCAAGGATGAAGCCAGTAAATATGGTATAAAATTGTTACTTTATTGAAGTAATAGCTCAACATCTTGCTAACAAAGGTTATGCCAAAAATGTTAGTCTATGGATTTCCAGTATTTATACCAAAGACTTCCCAGTAACATTCAGCACATACTTGAAGTGCTGATGTCTTTATAATGTTTACACGGGTAACCATGTGTGTGAATGCATACTAATGAAACATTTTACCCAGAAAATGCAATATAACTTTAGTGTAAGAATAGGAAAATTTGACCCAAATTAAACAAGCAATTGTGTTTCTTGTAGCATATTGAAATAGGGGATGGGGTCAGTTCTACAATCTTATGGAAAAAGTCTGACTTCCAACAACTTCTGGCACTCTTAATCAAGCTTGTTAACTGCTCACTGTTTTACATTTTACAATATTTTTATTACATTTCTGCTATTTATGTACCCCGATCATGTGTTACTTTCCATGTTATATAAAATGCTGCAACTATATACAACGTACAGTGGGGCCCCGTATTTGCGCTCTCAAGTATCGTGGACTCACGCATTCACTGATTTCTCCCTGGGCCATATCTACCCATTATTCGTGGGAAATTCACCTTTTCACAGTATTTTCCTCAGAGAAATATCCAGAAATTCCTGGTTTTTTATATAAATTTCATCATAAAATGCACTTTTGTGATAAAACTATTAAAAAATAACAGGTAGAAACATTTTTAGTGGGTTTTTCTTGAGTTTTACCTTACAAAATCGGCTGTTTTAAGCATTTTTGTAGGGGTTCCAACTAATAGCTGGTTCTAGCTATTCGTGTGTGTGAGGGGAGGGGTCTGGTACGCATTCCCCGCAAATACATAGGGACCACTGTAAACCAATGTTTTGTTTACTTGTGAATTTATCAATGTTCTAAATCTTTTGTGAAACAGCCTATTATGATGACTCCAATTATTTACTGCAATTTAATAACACAGTATGTACTCCACCAGCAAATGCAAAGTTATTTTTGTTATTATTACACAGAGAGGGTGTTTAACAATAATAAATTCACGTTAATACACTAACATAGCCCTGAACCAAAAGATTAATCCTTAAATTAGGATTAAAACTGAAGTAAGATATTGTTATGGAAGTAAGTCAGTTAATAATTAAGAGACCAAAAAGGATGGAAGAAAAGTAAATGGCAATATAGTTCTGGATCACACAGATATCACAGAGTGTCTTAGCATTATATACCTACAATTTGCTATGTAAGGCACACAGTATGTGATTATCTACCAAAAAGAAAACAATTCTTTGCAATTACAAAAATGAACCACTAACCTTCACATTCTAGTGTATTTAGTAATGGCAATATATTTAGTAATGGCAAATTCATTTCTGATTACTGGACAATACCTCCTTGTAATTAATTGACTAATGCATGTAATGGTGACACTGTTGCTGCAGTTTACTTCTTTAGATACGCAAGGATGCATGTACGGTGCCAAACTATCAAGTTTTAGATTTAAAATGTCATACAGTACATTTAGCATACAAGAAACAACCCTGATTCCTCTCTTATAAGAGCAACTACATATACAACAGTGTGTTGTCCTTACTAGAACTAAACATTAAAATTATATATATTTCTCTGCAATTAAAAGTAATATCCTTTGAATAACATCTGGAATTTAATTTAGTTTTTGTTAGCAATACCAATTAGCAGTTTTGTTTCATCAGAAGTACTACCAAACAACCTAGAACTTGGAATTTGGCAGGCATTATCTAATGAGGTAGAACCAGCATTACAGTTATTCCAGTACAATTACAAGATCCTTTGGGTATTAGGTAAATGTGCCAAACTGTTATATAACAGGAAAATATTCATTAGAAGTATACTGTTGCATGCTACAAATAACTGGATTTTTATTTGAAGAATTTAACATACCTATTGGAAATTACCACCAAAGTAAAAAACTTATTTTGAATGATTAATTATGTACATAGAAAAACAGAAATTAAAAGCTTAAGACAAAATGTTTTCCAGTACACTATAGTAAAGGTCAAAATCTTATTTGTAACCCCAAACAGAACTACTGTACATTGCATAAATTCAATATGCTACTCAATACTGGTTATTTATATTAAAATGATTAACAAGAGCTTTTCTGAATAACTCAAACAGAAAGTTGGAACATTTGAGTTTTCCAAGAGTTGATGATCAAGAAAAGTTAAAAATATTCACTCTAAGAGTGCAGTATGATCTGTGATTCATTATGGTTAGTTTTATCTCTGTTAAATGTATTGTATATAGCTGTATAGATTAAGAAAATTGTTGTATGTTTTCAACATTTAGTCAAATGATTCTGGCATTCACTTTTTTACATTTATAAATTTTGTAAAGTTAAAACAAATTACTAGTTATGGGAAAAGCCATATTGAAACTGGTGCTTTATTATAATCAAACCTTGATTATTATATATTCAACAGAAACATATTTTTACGTAAGAATGTAATATAATAAATAATCAAGGGGTGGCATTCTATTTCCACATTGTAATGTTAGCTGGTCATTTTAGATTTATTTCTATGTGTGACTGGATCTCACTGAATTGTTTTCTTAAAATAAAAAGTCTTGCTGTAATTTTCTGTATTATCCTGAAATGAGCAATAAAATTTGCTTCACCTTTTCCAGAAAGAAAGTCAATTATATACTACTTTCTAATTCAATTGAAAAGAAGATGGAAAGTTAAAAGCATATACAGATCTGATTATTTTTTACATAATAGGATCTACATTGCTCTGCAAATACAAAAGAAAAAATATCTCATTCATTACAGTTCACATTTCTTAAATCTTTAAAATCAGTTGTTGACTTTTCTTTCTCAGCAGTTGTTTCTGGAAATTACTCTAAAAAAAATTTCTGCTAAATACTTTGGCACTGCTACACAAACTGGTGCTGCCATAGGTAGGCTACATTTTTATTCCTGCACCAATGGTTGAAAAGACAAAAAGTTACTAAAAATTATAACAATGCATCTGTGTCAAGCACTGTTCTTTTAAGATATGTAAATAAAGTAATTATCGATACAACTTTTTTTATGTATACCCTAAACCAACTTGACAATAAAAGGTAAAAATAAAAAATATTAAATTCAAACCCTTCAATTAACCTCACTGACATCTAAAAGCCGATTTAAAAGGTAGTGAAACTTAGCCAAGAAAATACTGTATATCACAGGTAAAAAATCTTTTTTTTTTTTTTACTAAATTCCCACAAAAGACTACAATAGTTTCATAAAATGGACTGAACTGCCACTGATACTTTAGCAACTACAAGAAAATGTATAAAATTTACAAGGAAGAGAAATTTAAGACATTCAAAGTTGGTGTAGAAACAAAGCAGGAAAATAATATGATCAGTCCTCAATTAATACCTCTCAAAATTTTAATAGTAAGGTTAATGTTTACAACACTCAAGCTTTTGAATACAGAACATAAATATTTTTCTCCTTAATTATTATTTAACTAATTATTCAGTTAACCAAACTATATTAACCGATCTATATTTGGTATACATCTCCCCAAACTATATTTGGTGTAAGAAAAGCATCTGCTTAAACTGTATTTGGTAAAAGAAAAAGCATAAAAGTCACTGTCTTCTTTTATGATAACAAAGCTATGTTGTCAGCCAGAAAAAAATTAAGTCCTGGAGCAGTTAAAAGGCCAAGCAATCCACATTCCTGAACTTAAAGCTAATAAGGTCTGATCAAACTTGTTTACTTACACACATTATCTGCACAAGAGCATAGCCTGTTCTGTACAATAGGTTGACAGCATACGGTCAATATATTCAAAAGTAATAACCAAGTGTTACTGATCTATGGACAGTAAAATCATATCCTTTTCAATTGTTAAGAAAGTTGATGGTCAACAGAAAAGAAATAAAATCCTAAGAGGAAATCAGATCCATGACAGATTTTACTAAAGACTGAGCAAGGTCAGATGTAGCTTCAAAATCTACACCAGAAGCTGAACATTCAAGTCAACAGGAGTAGCCATCAGAAAAGTTTGGCTAACTAAGCCGTATTTCCTGTTTTGTCAAAAGCTTAATGAAACGTCAAGAGCCAAGTTGTACAGAAGTTCCTACAAGAGTATGAATACATGAACACCATAGAAAAGGATCTACTGTAATAGAAGTAAAAAATTAATAGGATAAGACTGAATGTTACAAATGTCACTAATATGAAGACATATGGAGAAGTTACAAATATTCTCCTCGGGAACAGGCTGTAAGTGTGTGCCGTCACTTGTTTTGTCCTCAAGGGGTTACCTTCCATGGTCTACCAGAGTTTCAAGGTGACCAAACTAATATCAAAGAATTCTTGTCTACTAGTTGGTCTCTTGAACAGGTATTGTGTCATATCAATATACACACTATAACTCTTGATGGAGTAAATAATGGACTCAAAAGATATGAGGGTATATTCCCTTATCTTCTGCAAAGCTATACCCAGCAGTTGAGTGCTTAATTTTAAGTTCCAGTAGAAGTTTTAGATTTAAACTTTTGGAACTGGTTATTAATGTGTGAGCCAAAAACCTGGCATTTCTTGCAGTACATGGCCGGTGCTTAGTCATAATCGCCAATTGGTAGTTTTGAAAAGCAAAAATTGTTTTAAAGAATTTGTCATTCTAATGAGATGCTTTAACTTAAAAAACTGTTTCACAATTTATCATTAATATAGAAAATCCTTTAAGATTATATGATGTCTACAATGAGCTAGGCAGTAGCCTACATCAGAGTAAGTGATAATAAATTAGACTAGATTAATAGTGGATACTGTCTGCAGCCTATAACCTAGGATAACATATCCTTAGTGTGAACTAAATATAACTGGGATTAGGTAGTAACCTAATTAACAGAAGAACCCTTTAATCCTATATGGGCCTAAGCAATACCATAGCCTGGACCAGGGACCCAAGGATTAGATAATAGCAACAATCTGGGTCTAGCTATAAGACTATACATTTTAGTAAAGTCTAGATTATGGAGGAGTAATGATGGTAGTTTATATTTGACAATGTCTCTTAGGGTTGCGTGAGAGAGAGAGAGAGAGAGAGAGAGAGAGAGAGAGAGAGAGAGAGAGAGAGAGAGAGAGAGAGAGAGAGAGAGATTGGTGGAGGAATAAATGGGAGTGGTTGAATAGTAGTCGTAAGCGTGTGTCTGTTGTGGCACTCTGTTGTGTATATCAGTGGCAGGAGTGTGTTACGGGAGTTGTAAGAAGTAAGGCGTTCGTTGAAGTCGTAGAGTTGGTTTGGCCAGCAGTTATCCATTGGTGGTCAGTTGATGTTGTGTTATTTGATTGATTTTGGTGTTGTCTAGTTGTTGTGCGTGTGTCTGTCTGGTTGTGGTGAAGTTGAAGAGGTTGGTCGTGCATTTCGGTGTCTGTGAATGGTGATTGGGGCAGTGTTCGTGTTGGCAGGTTGTTGTGCAGGGTTGAGTTGTGTGGTTGTCGTGTTGTTAAGTTGTTGTGGGGTTGTGGTTCTCAGTTGGTTGGTTTGTGTTGTGATTATCTGCATTGGTTGTGTCTCGGCTAGCCTATATCCAGCATACAGCACAGCCTAGCCCTGAGTATCTGAAGCCTGAGGTGAGTATGTGTTTGTGTTTTGTGTTCCGGTATATTGTTAAACCAATTGTCCTGCAGGTATTGTAAGGCAGTGTGAATGTGGGAAATTTTGTCAGCTTGTACGATTAACATAACTGTGGGGAGTTGGCTTGCTTTTTTCACTTAGCTTTGATTCCACCACAGAAATTTATGGCGTCCAAACAGGGACTGCTAGTGTGACAGCTGCAGGACGATTGGTCTAGGCTAGTGTGTATGAGTGGTGAGAAAGTTTGGGATGGAAGGATTGAGTGAGGTGGAGAGGCTGCAGGAGGAGTTGAGGTTGGAGAGAGAAGTGAGAGGATGATTTGAAGTGGAAAATGAGAGGTTGAGGGCAGAGTGTGAGGAGCTGAAGAGCGAGTTAGAGGAAATGAGAGGAATGCTAAGGAGTGCGAAAGTGGAAATGAAAGAAGTGAAAGGAGCGGAAGAGAGAATGGTTGAAAAAATGGATGAAAAATTCGGAGTAATGATGATTGTAGTGCAGGAGATGATGAAGGGATTCATGGGAGAGGGAGCTGTAAGAGGTAGGCCTACTAGGTCTTCTGATGGGCCAGGAGTGGTAAAAAAAGTGGAAGAGCAAGTGGATGAGACTACGAGTGACGAAGGTGATTTGGTTGTGATAGGTAAGGGGAAGAAGGGAAAGACACAGTATAAGGATAAACCTGAGGACAAGAATAAGAAGGGGGCTGAAGAAAAGAAGTAGACCATGGGAAAGAAGGCTAGTAAGGATGATGGACAGGATGAGACTAGGACTGAATACATTGGGGAAAGGGTTGGGAGTGATTTAGATAGTGATGAGTGGAAACCAGTAGGTAGAAAGAAGGGTAAGAAGAGTGTAATAAAGAGCATGGATGTGTGTATGGAAGTTGATTCATTGTATTCAGACGAGGTTAAGAGGAATTAGAATGGAAGTAGCAAAAGTGAAAGTGAGAGTGAGCAGGAATTACGAAAGGCTGTGTATATGAGGGAGGTACCCCAATGTGCAAAATACGAGGAATATGGAAGTAGGGACGTATGGGACTTTTTTGAGGAACATGAGAGGTATTGTGTGACTGTCCACAAGGAATATGGAAGTAGGGACGTAAGGGACGTTTTTTGAGGAACATGAGAGGTATTGTGTGGCTGTGCACAAGAAATATGGATATGGAAGTAGGGATGTAGGGGACTTATTTTGAGGAACATGAGAGGTATTGTGAGGCTGTGCACGAAGGAAATATGGGAAAGTAGGAAACGTAGGGGAACTTTTTTGAGGAACATGAGGAGGTATTGTGAGGGCTGTGCACGAGGAATTATTGGAATTACGACGGTAGGAGCTTAATTTTTTGAGGAACATAAGGAGTATTGTGTGGCTTTGCACAGGAATATTGAAGTAGGACATAGGGGACCTTTTTGAGGAACCATGAGAGGTATTGTGAGCTGTGCACAAGGGAAAGATTGCGAAAGTAGGGAACATAGGGGACCATTTTTGGGGAGGAACATTTTTGAAGGAAGGTATTGTTGAGGCAGTGCACAGGAAATATGGAAGGTAGGGACATTAGGGGACATTTTTGAGGTAACTGAGAGGTATTGTGAGGCTGTGGCACAGGAAAATATGGAAGTAGGGACATAGGGGTGACCTTTTTGGAAGAAACATTTTTTGAGGAGGTATTGTGGGGAGGCATGCAACAAGGAATATTGGAAGTAGGGGACGTAGGGGACATTTTTGAGGAACATGAAGGTATTGTGAGGCAAGTGCAACAAGGAATATGGAAAGTAGGGAAATAAGGGTGTGACAGGTTTTTATTTTGAGGAACATGAGAGGTTTTATTGTGAGGGCAAGGTGCAGCAAGAAATATGAGAGTGAGGACGAGTAGGGGACAATTTTTGAAGAACAAGAGAGGACTGTGAGGCAGTGCAACAAGAATTATGGAAGTAGGGACGGTAGGGGACATTTTTTTGAAGGGACTGAGAGTTTTTATTGGTGAACGCATTGGCACAGAAATTATGGAATAGGGACGTTAGGGGACATTTTTGAGGACATGAGAGTATTGTGAGCAAGTGCGCAAGGAAATATGGAAGTATGACTAGGGACATTTTTGAAC
This sequence comes from Macrobrachium nipponense, assembly GCF_015104395.2. Taxonomy (NCBI): domain Eukaryota; kingdom Metazoa; phylum Arthropoda; class Malacostraca; order Decapoda; family Palaemonidae; genus Macrobrachium; species Macrobrachium nipponense. Next base: position 64,344,726 of record NC_061110.1, on the reverse strand, counting down.
ATGAGAGTATTGTGAGGCAGTGCACAAGAAATATGGAGTATGGACATAGGGACATTTTTTGAGGACAATGAAGGTATTGTTATGCAGTGCACAAGAAATATGGAAGTAGGGACGTAGGGGACATTTTGAGGAACATGAAGGTATTGTAGCAGTGCACTAAGAATATGGAAGTAGGTACGTAGGGGACATTTTTGAGGACACATGATAAGGTTAATTGTGGTGCAGTGGCACAGAAAATTATGGAAGTAGGACGTAGGGCATTTTTTGGAGGAACTAGAGGTTTGTGTGCTGTGCACGACAAATAATGGAATAGGGATAAGGGGAATTTTTGAGGAACATGAGAGGTATTGTGTGAGGCTGTCACGAGAAATATTGTATTAGGGATGATGGGACTTTTTTGAGGAACATGTATGTATTGTGAGGCTGTTCATAAGGAATATGGAAGTAGGGATGAAGATAGGAATTTTTTGGGAACATGAAGGTATTGTGATGCTGTGCACGAGGAATATGGAAGTATGGACGTAGGGGACATTTTTGAGGAACATGAGAGGCTTGTGAGGCTTGTGCACGGAGGAATCTGGAGTAGGGACGTTAGGGGACATTTTTGAAGGAACATGAGAGGTATTTTTGGAATGCTGTGCACGAGGAATATGGAAAGTAAGAATGAAAGGGGACTTTTTTGAGGAAACATGGAGAGGTATTGTGAGGCTGTGCACGAAGGGAAATAGTTGGAAGTTAGGGAACGTAGGGGACATTTTTTGAGGCAACATGAGAGGTATTGTGAGGCTGTGCACGAAGGAATAATGGAACAGTAGGGACGTAAGGGGCGGGACCTTTTTTGAGGAACATGAGAGGTAATTGTGAGGCTGTGCACAAGAGGAATATGGAAGTAGGGAATGTAAGGGGACATTTTTGAGGAACATGAGGGGTGGATTGTGTGGCTGTTGCACGAAGGAAATATGGAAAGTAGGGACGGTAAGGGGAAACTTTTTGAGGAAACATAGAGAGGTAATTGTGATGCTTGTGCACGAGGAATATGGTAGTGATGAAGGGGACTTTTTTTTGAGGAACATGTATGTATTGGAGGCCTGTGCATGAGGAATATGGAGTGGGATGAAGGGGTACTTTTTTGAGGAACATGAGAGTATTGTGAGGCTGTGCACGAGGATATGGAGTAGGGACGTAGTGACTTTTTTTGAGGTGGGGGAGGGGGTGGGGGGGCAGTTTTGGAGGAACATGAGAGTTTTATTGTGAGGTGTGCACGAGAATATTGGCAAGTAGGGATAGGAAGTGGGACGTTTGGGGAAATTTTGAGGAACATGAGAGGTATTGTGAGGCTGGGCAACAAGAAATATTGGAACTAGGGATGGGGACAGGGAACTGAGGGAATATTGTGAGGCTGTGCACAAGAAATATGGAAGTGAGGGGAACATAGGGCTTTTTGAGGAAACATGAGAGGTATTGTGAGGCTGTGCACGATGATATTGGAAGTAGGGTGGACGAAATAGGGGACTTTTTGAGGAACATGAGAGGTATTGTGAGGCTGTGCACGAAAGAATATGGAAGTAGGGGACGTAGGGGACTTTTTGAGGAACATTGAGAGGTATTGTGAGGCTGTGCACGAGGAATATGAAGTAGGATGAAGGGTACTTTTTTGATGAGACATGAAGAGGGTATCTGTATTGTGAGGCTAGTGCACAAGAGAAATAGGGAAGTAGGGGACGTAGAAACGACATTTTTGAGGAACATGAGAAGGTATTTTGATGTGCTGTGCACGAGGATATGAAGTAGGGAATGACGTAGGGGACATTTTTTGAAACATGAGGAAACTGAGAGGTATTTGTGAGGCTGTGGGCACGAGGAATATGGAAGGAGAATGGAAGGGGACGTAAGGGGACATTTTTGAGGAACCATGAGAGGTATTGTGATGCTGTGCAGAGGAATAGGAAGTAGGGAACGTAGGGGACTTTTTCGTTAGGAAACATGAGAAGTATTGTGAGGCTGTGCACGAGGAACTATGGAAGTAGGATGTAGGGGACTTTTTTGAGGAAACATGAGATTTTTTGTATTGTGAGGCTGGCACGAGGAATATGGAAGGAGGGACGTAGGGGACTTTTTTTGGGAAGGAACATGAGGAAGTATTGTGAGGGGCTGTGCACGAAAGAATTTATGGAAGGTAAGGGATGTAGGGACTTTTTTGTTAAAGGAAATGAGAGGTTATTGTGAGGCTGTGGCACAGGGGAATATGGGGAAGTAGGAATGGAAAGGGGACTTTTTGAGGGTAAATGAGAGGTATGGGAGGCTGTCTGCACGGGGAGGAATATGGAAGTAGAGGAGTAGGGGACTTTTTTGAGTAACATGAGAAGGTATTGGTTAGGCTGTGCACGGGAAGGAATATGGAAGTAGGGATTGTAGGGGACTTTTTTGATTTTGGGAACATGAGAGGTATTGGTGGGCTGGGTGCACGAGGAATTATTGGAAGTAGGAAATGAAGGGGACTTTTTTGAGGAACAATGAGACGGTATTTGGGTGATGGCTGTGCACGAGGGAATTAGGGGAATAAGGGTAGGGACCGTATGGGACTTTTTTGAGGAAGAAACATGAGAAGTATTGTGAGGCTGTGCACGAAGGGGAAATATGGAAGTAGGGATGTAGGGGACTTTTTTGAGGAACATGAGAGGTATTGTGAGGCTGGTGCCACAAGGAACTCTGGAAGTAGGGATGTACGTGACTTTTTTGAGGATCATGATAGACCACTGTGAGGCGGTGCACGAGCAAATATGGAAGTAGGGATGTAGGGGACGTTTTTGAGGAACAATGGAGAGGTATTGGTGAGGGGCGGTGCACGATCAATATTGGAAGTAGGGGATGTAGGGGATGTTTTTGAGGAACATGGAAGGAGGTATTGTGAGGCTGTGCACGAGGAAATATAGGAATTAATAGCGATGTAAGGGGACTTTTTTGAGGAACATGAGACGGTATTGTGAGGCTGTGCACAAGGAATATGGAAGTAGGGATTGTAAGGGGACTTTTTTTGAAGAACACTGAAGGAGGTCTTGTGAGGCTGGTGAAACGAAGAATCTGGAAGTAGGGATGTAGGGGACATTTTTGCGGAACATGAGAGGTATTGTGAGGCTCGTTGCCGACGGAAATAATTGGAAGTAGGGATGTTAACGGTGACGTTTTTGAGGTATCATGAGAAGCACTGGTGAGGCGGGTTGCCACGGAGCAAATCAATATGGAAGTAGGGATTGTATGGGGTTTTTAGAGGAACATGACGAGTATTGGTTTGGAGGCGGTGCACGAGCCAATCTGGAAGTAGGGGACTTTTTTGAGGAACATGAGAGGTATTGTGAGGCTGTGCACGAGGAATGTGGAAGTAGGGATGTAGGGGACTTTTTTGAGGAACATGAGACGTATTGAGAGGCTGTGCATGAGGAATATAGAAGTAAGGACGTACAGGACTTTTTTTAGGAACATAAGAGGCATTGTGAGGCTGTGCACGAGGAATATGGAAGTAGGGACGTGCGGGATATTTTGGAGGAACATGAGAGGCAGTGTGAGGCTGTGCACGAGGAATATGGAAGTAGGGACGTAGGGGACTTTTTTGAGGAACATAAGAAGTATTGTGTGGCTGTGCACGAGGAATATGGAAGTAGGGACGTAGGGGACTTTTTTGAGGAACATAAAAAGTATTGTGTGGCTGTGCACGAGGAATATGACAGTAGGGACGTAGGGGACTTTTTTGAGGAACATAAAATAGTATTGTGTGGCTGTGCACAAGGAATATGGAAGTAGGGATGTAGGGGACTTTTTTGAGGAACATGAGAGGTATTGTGAGGCTGTGCACGAGGAATATGAAAGTAGGGACGTAGGGGACTTTTTTGAGGAACATGAGAGGTATTGTGAGGCTGTGCACGAGGAATATGAAAGTAGGGACGTAGGGACTTTTTTGAGGAAACATGAGAGGTAGTGGGCTGTGCACGAGGATATGAAAGTAGGGACGTAGGGGACTTTTTGAGGAACATGTAGTATTGTGAGGCTGTGCCTAGGAATATGGAAGTAGGGACGTAGGGGGGACTTTTTTTTGAGGGAACATGAGAGGTATTGTGAGGCTGTGCATGAGAATATGGAAGTAGGGACGTAGGGGGACTTTTTGAGGAAAAACATGAGAGGTATTGTGATCTGTTGCATGAGGAATATGGAAGAAGGGACGTAGGGGACTTTTTTTGAGGAACATGAGGAGGTATTGTTAGGCTAGGTGCACAAGGAATATGGAAGTAGGGACGTAGGGGACTTTTTTGAGGAACATGAGAGGTATTGTGAGGCTGTGCACGAGGAATATGAAAGTAGGGACGTAGGGGACTTTTTTGAGGAACATGAGAGGTATTGTGAGGCTGTGCACGAGGAATATGGAAGTAGGGATGTAGGGGACTTTTTGAGGAACATGAGAGGTATTGTGAGGCTGTGCACGAGGATTATGAAAGTAGGGACGTAGGGGACTTTTTTGAGGAACATGAGAGGTATTGTGAGGCTGTGCACGAGGAATATGGAAGTAGGGACGTAGGGGACTTTTTTGAGGAACATGAGAGGTATTGTGAGGCTGTGCACGAGGAATATGAAAGTAGGGACGTAGGGGACTTTTTTGAGGAACATGAGAGGTATTTTGAGGCTGTGCACGAGGAATATGGAAGTAGGGATTTAGGGGACTTTTTGAGGAACATGAGAGGTATTGTGAGGCTGTGCACAAAGAATATGAAAGTAGGAACATAGGGGACATTTTTGAGGAACATGAGAGGTATTGTGTGGCTGTGCACAAGGAATATGGAAGTAGGGACGTAGGGGACATTTTTGAGGAACATGAGAGGTATTGTGAGGCTGTGCACGAGGAATATGGAAGTAGGGACGTAGGGGACTTTTTTGAGGAACATGAGAGGTATTGTGAGGCTGTGCACGAGGAATATGAAAGTAGGGACGTTAGGGGACCTTCTTGCGAGGAACATGAGAGGGATTGTGAGGCTGTGCACTAGAATTTATGGAAGTAGGGACGTCGTAGGGGACTTTTTGAAGGAACATGAGAGGATTGTGAGGCTGCGCATGAGGATATGAAGTAGGACGTAGGGGACTTTTTTGTGAGGAAACATGAGAAGGTACAGTGAGGTGTGCATGAGGAATATGGAAGTAGGGACGTAGGGGACTTTTTGAGGAACATGAGGGTATATGCGTGAGGCTAGGCACGAGGATATGTGGACAGTTAGTAGGGACGTATGGGACTTTTTTGAGGACCATGAGAGGTTAATATGTGAAGGCTTTGCACGAGGAATATTGGACAGTAGGATGTAGAGGTGACTTTTGAGGAACATGAGAGGTATTGTGAGGCTGTGCACGAGGAATATGAAAGTAGGGACGTAGGGGACTTTTTGAGGAACATGAGAGGTATTGTGAGGATGTGCACCGATGAATATGGAAAGTTAGGGACGTAGGGAACTTTTTATGAGGAACATGAGAGTATTGTGAGGCTGTGCACGAGGAAATATGAAAAGTAGGGGACGTAGAGGACTTTTTTGAGGAACATGAGAGGTATTTTGAGGCCTGGCACGAGGCAATATGAAGCAGGGACGTATAGGGGACTTTTTTGAGGAACATGAGAGGTATTTGGAGGGCTGTGCACGCGGAATATGGAACAGTAGGGGATATGTAGGGGACGTGGAGGAACATTTTTGGAGGTAAGTGTGGCTGTGCAAAAACGAGGAATATTGGTGTAAGGACGTAGGAGACTTCTGAGGAACATAAGGAAGGTAATTGTGGTGGTGTGCAAGAGGAAATGGGAAGGGAAGGACGTAGGTGACATTTTTTAAGGAAAATAAAAAGTAATTGTTGGCTGTGCATTGTGGAATATGAAGTAGGCACGTAGGGGACTTTTTAAGGAACACAAGAAGGTAATTGTGTGGCTGGCACTGAAAGGAATAGGAAAGTTAGGGACTTTTGTAGGGGATTTTTGAGGAAAATAAGAAGTATTGTGGGTGGCTGGCACGCGTGGAAGTATGGAAGTAGGGAACGTAGGGAGACTTTTTTGAGGAAAACAAAATAAAGAAGGTATTGTTGTGGCCTGGCTGTCGCACAAAGAATATGGAAGTAGGAAATATCGGGGACATTTTGAGGAACATGAGAGGTATTGTGTGGCTTGATGCACAAAGGGAAATAGGGAAGTAAGGGAGGACGTTAGGGGTACATTTTTGAGGAAACATGCGAGGTATTGTGAGGCTCGTGCACGAGGAAATATGGAAGTAGGAACACTAGGGGGACATTTTTGAGGAAAGGAACATGGCGAGGTATTTGTGTGGCTGTGCACAAGGAATATGGAAGAAGTGAACATAGGGGTACATTTTTGAGGAACATGAGAGGGTTATTGTGTGGCTGTGCATGCAGAAGGAATATGAAGTTGGGACGGTAGGGACTTTTTTGAGGAACATGAAGAGGTATTGGTGAGGCTGTGCACGGAGGAATATGGAAGTAGGGACGTAGGGGACTTTTTTGTGAGGAACATGAGAGGTATTGTGAGGCTGTTGCCACGAGAAATATGGAAGTTATGGGAGTGTACAGGACTTTTTGAGGAAAACATGAGAGGCATTGTGAGGCTGTGCACGGGAATAATGATGGAAAGTAGGGACGTACAGGACTTTTTTGAGAAAACATGAGAGGGCATTGTGAGGCTGTGCATCGCCGAGAAATATGGCAAGTAGGGACCGTAGGGGACTTTTTTGAGGAAACATGGAGATGGTATTGGTGAGGCTGTGCACGAGGAATATGAAAGGTAGGGACGTAGGGACTTTTTTGAGGAACATGAGAGGTATGTGAGGCGCTAGTGCACGAGGAATATGAAAAGTAGGGACGTAGGGGACTTTTTTGAGGAAAATGAGAGGTATTGTGAGGCTGTGCACTAGGAATATGGAAGGTAGGGACGTAGGGGAACTTTTTGAGGAAGATAGAGGAGGAGGTATTGTGAGGCTGGGTGCAGTGAGGAATATGGAAGTAGGGAACGTAGGGAGGGACTTTTTTGAGGAACATGAGAACGGTTTACTGGTGAGGCTGGTGCATGAGGAATATGGAAGTTGAGGGTAGGGACGTAGGGGACTTTTTTGTTTGAGGAAACATGAGAGGTATTGTGAGGCTGGTGCATCGAGGGAAATGGAATGGAAAGTAGGGACGTAGGGGAGGACTTTTTGAGGGAACATGAGAGGTATTGATGAGGGCTTTGCACGAGGGAATATGGCGAAGTAGGGATGTAGGTGGACTTTTTTGAGGAACCATCGAACGAGGTATTGTTGCGGGCTGTTGCACGAGGATTATGAAAAGTAGGGACGTTAGGGGCGGGGGGACTTTTTTGAGGAACATTGAGAAGGTAGTTGTGAGGCTGTGGCACGAGAATCTGGAAGTAGGGTGATGTTAGGGAACGTTTTTGAGGAACCATGAGAGGTATGTGGGAGGCTGTGCAACGACGGAACTCATGAAAAGTAGGGACCCGCTAGGGGACTTTTTTGAGGAACATGAGGAGGTATTTTGAGGCTGGTGCACGAGGAATATGAAAGCAGGGACGTAGGGGACTTTTTGAGGAACATGAGAGGTATTTTTGTGAGGCTGTGCACGAGGAAATGGAAAGTAGGGATGTAGGGGACTTTTTGAGGAACATGAGAGGTATTGTGAGCTGTGCACGAGGAATATTGAAGTAGGGACGTAGGGGACTTTTTTGAGGAACATGAGATGGAATTTGTGATTCCTGTGGCACGAGGAATATGGAAGTAGGGATTGCTGGAGGGGATGAGAACATGAGAGGGTTATTGTGATGCTGTGCACGAGAAATATGGAAGGTAAGGGAACGTGGGGAATTTTTTGGGGAGGAACATTTTGAGAGGTATTGTGAGGCTGTGCAACGCGGAATATGAAAATAGGAACGGTAGGGACTTTTTTTGAGAACATGAGGAGGTATTTGAGGCCTGTGCATGAGGAAGTATGAAAGTAGTGGACGTAGGGGACTTTTTTTGAGGAACATGAGGAGGGTATTGTTGAGGCTGGTGCACGAAGGATATGGAAGTAGGGATGTAGGAGACTTTTTGAGGAACATGAGGAAGTAATTGGTGAAGGCTGTGCACGGGAGGAATATGGAATTAGGGACGTAGGGGACTTTTTTGAAAGGAACATGAGAGGGTATTGTGATGCTGTGCACGAGGATTGGAAGTAGGGATCAGGTGACTTTTATGATGGAACATAAGGATTGGTGAAGCGGTGGCATGGGAGGGAATATGAAAGTAGGGGACCTTTTTTAAGGGGATCTTGTTTGAAGAACATTAGAGGTAGGTTGTGTGGCCGTGCACGAGGAATTATGGAAGTAGGGACGGTAGGTGACTTTTTTGAGGAACAGTGAGAGGTATTGTGAGGATGTGCCTGGAATATTGAAGGTAGGGATGTGCAGGGGCTTTTTGAAATGAACATGAAGGTATTGTTGAGGCTGGTGCTGAGAATCTTGAAAGTAGGGGAATCTTTTTAGGGACTTTTTTTAGGAACATGAGAGGTAATTGTTGTGGCTGTGCACGGAGGAATATTGGAAGTAAGGTCGTAGGAGACTTTTTTGAGAACATCGAAAAGTCTTGTGTGGGTTGTGGCACACGAGGAAATTAATCGGAAGTAGGGACGTAGGAGAACATTTTTTGAGGAACATAAAAAAAGTATTGTGTGGCTGTGCCATTGATTAAATTATGGAAGTAAGGGACGTAGGGGAACTTTTTTGAGGAACATAAGAAAGTATTTGTGTGGCTGGTGCACTGAGGAATTAATGGAAGTAGGGGGACGTAGGCGAGACTTTTTTTGAGGAAAATAAGAAGTTATTGTTGGTGGCTGGCTGTTGCACAAAGAAACTATGGAAGTAGGAACATAGGGGACATTTTTTGTTTGAGGAACATGAGAGGTATTTGGTGTGGCTTATGTCACAAAGGAATATGGAAGTAGGGGAGCGTAGGGGACAATTTTTGACGGAACATGAGAAGGTATTGTGAGGGCTGTGCACTGAGGAATATGGAAGGTAGGAACATAGGGGTACATTTTTGAGGAAACATGAGTAAGGTATTGTTTGGGCTGTGCACAAAGGAATATGGAAGAAGGAACATAGGGGAGACATTTTTGACAGGAACATGAGAGGGTATTTGTGTGGCCTTGTGCACAATAAGGAATGCAAGTTTGGAAGTTGGGGTAGGGGACTTTTTTGAGGAACAATGAGAAGGTATTGTTGGAGGCTGTTGCACAGAGGAATAAGGGAAGTGGGACCGTTAGGGGACTTTTTTGAGGAAACGTGAAGAGGCGGTATTGTGGAGGCTGGTGCACGGGAAAAGAAATATGGAAAGTGTGGACGCTACAGGACTTTTTTGAGGAACTGATGAAGGCATTGTGAGGCTGTGCACGAGGATGATGGAAGTAGGGTAAATTGTAACCAGGTATTTTTTTTGAGAAACATAAGAGGACATTGTGAGGTCTGTGCAGCCTGAGAAATTATGGAAGTAGGGATGTACGGGACTTTTTTTGCGGTTTTTTGAGGAATCATGAAGAGGCACATGTGGAGGCTGTGCACGAGGCAATTGGTGGAAGGTAGGGACGTAACAGGACTTTTTTTGAGGAACATGGAGACGTATTGCGTAGCTTTGCACGAGGAATATGGAAGTAGGGACGAAGGGGACTTTTTTGAGGAACATGAGACGTATTGCGAGGCTGTGCACGAGGAATATGGAAATAGGGACGTAGGGGACTTTTTTGAGGAACATGAGAGGCACTGTGAGGCTGTGCACGAGGAATATGGAAATAGGGACGTACGGGATATTTTGGAGGAACATGAGAGGCACTGTGAGGCAGTGCACGAGGAATATGGAAGTAGGGACGTGTGGGATATTTTGGAGGAACATGAGAGGCAGTGTGAGGCTGTGCACGAGGAATATGGAAGTACGGACGTAGGGGACTTTTTTGAGGAACATGATACGTATGCGAGGCTGGCACGAGGAATATTGGATGTAGGGATTAGGGGACTTTTGAGGAACATTGAGAAGGTATGGTGAGGGCTGTGCACGAGGAAATATGAAAGTAGGGATGTAGGGGAACTTTTTTGGAGGAACATGAGAGGTATTGGTTGAGGCTGTGCATGGGAAGGAATATGGAAGTAGGGGATTTTTTTGAAGGAATATGGGGAAGTTTTTAGGGATATGGTAAGGGGACTTTTCTGGAACATGAGAGGTATTGTGAGGCTGTGCATGAGGAATATGGAAAGTAGGGATGGTAATACTTTTTTGAGGGGAACATTTTTTGAGGAAGGTATTGTGAGGCCTGTGATGGAGGAATATGGAAGTAGGGATGTAGGGGACTTTTTGAGGAACAGAGAGGTATGTGAGGCTGTGCACGAGGAATATGAAGAGGGATTTTTTTGAGGAATATTGGGGATAGTAGGGATGTAGGGGACTTTTTTGAGGAACATGAGAGGTATTGTGAGGCTGTGCACGAGGAATATGGAAGTAGGGATGTAGGGGACTTTTTTGAGGCAAACATGAGATGTATTGTGAGTGCAGCTGTGCACGGAAAGGAATATGAAAAAGTAAGGGATGGTAGGGGACTTTTTGAAGGGGAACATTTTTGAAGGCTAATCTGTGAGGCTGTGCATGAGGAATATTGGAAGTAGGGGACTTTTTTGGCGGAATATTGGAAGTAGGGATGTAGGGGACCTTTTTTGAGGAAACATGAGGGAAGGTATTGGTGAAGGCTGTGCAATGGGATATGGAAGTAAGGGATGTAGGGGGACTTTTTTTGAGGAACATGAGGAGGTATTATGTGAGGCTGTGCATTTTGAGGAATATCGGAAGTAGGGATGGTAGGGGACTTTTTTGAGGAACATGAGAGGTATTGTGAGGCTGTGCACGAGGAATATGAAAGAATGGATGAAGGGGACTTTTTGAGGAACATGAGAGGTATTGTGTGGCTGTGCACCGAAGGAATTTTATGGGAAGGTAAGGACGTAGGAGACATTTTTTGAGAAACATGGAGAGGTATTGTGAGGCTGTGCACGAGGATATGGGGAAAGTGGCGACATAGGTTACATTTTTGAGGCCAACATGAGGGGAGGTTTTGTGAGGCTTTTTTGTGCAACGGAAGGAATATGGAAAGGTAGGATGTAGGGGACTTTTTTGAGGAACATGAAAGGTATTGTGTGGCTGTGAACAAGGAATATGAAAGTAGGGACGTAAGGGACTTTTTTGAGGAACATGAGAGGTATTGTGAGGCTGTGCACGAGGGATATGGAAGTAGGGACGTACAGGACTTTTTTGAGGAACATGAGAGGCATTGTGAGGCTGTGCACGAGGAATATGGAAGTAGGGATGTACGGGACTTTTTTGAGAAAAATGAGAGGCATTGTGAGGCTGTGCACGAGGAATATAGAAGTAGGGATGTACGGGACTTTTTTGAGAAAAATGAGAGGCATTGTGAGGCTGTGCACAAGGGATATGGAAGTAAGGACGTACAGGGCTTTATTGATGAACATGAGAGGCATTGTGAGGCTGTGCAAGAGGAATATGGAAGTAGGGACGTACAGGACTTTTTTGAGGAACATGAGAGGCATTGTGAGGCTGTGCACGAGGAATATGGAAGTAGGGACGTAAAGGACTTTTTTGAGAAAAATGAGAGGCATTGTGAGGCTGTGAACGAGCAATGTGGAAGTAGGGACATACAGGACTTTTTTGAGGATCATGAGAGGTACTGCGTAGCTGTGCACGAGGAATATGGAAGTAGGGACGTAGGGGACTTTTTTGAGGAACATGAGATGTATTGTGAGGCTGTGCACGATGAATATGGAAGTAGGGACGTACAGGACTTTTTTGAGGAACATGAGAGGCACTGTGAGGCTGTGCACGAGGAATATAGAAGTAGGGACGTACAAGACTTTTTTTAGGAACATGAGAGGCACTGTGAGGCTGTGCATGAGGAATATTAGAAGTCGGACGTACAGGACTTTATTTGAGGAACATGAGAGGCCCTGTGAGGCTGTGGGCAGCGAGGAATATGGAAGTAAAGGGACGTCTGACTTTTGAGAAAAATGAGAGGCATTGTGAGGGCTGTGAACAGCACTTGTGGAATAGGGCATACAGGATTCACTTTTTTGAGGATCATGAAGGTATCTTTCGGTAGCTGTGCACGAGGAATATTGGAAATGGACGGTAGGGGGACTTTTTTTGAGGAAATGAGATGTATTGTTAGATCTAGTGGTGCCGATGGAATATGGAAGTAAGGACGTAGGGCAGGCTTTTTTGAGGACATGAGTAGTGCAACTGTGAGGGCTTTTTTTTGTTCCGAGTAATATAAGAAGTAGGGACGTACAAGACTTTTTTTTTTTTTAGGAACATTAGAGGCCCACTGTGAGGCTTTGTGCATGAGGAATATAGAATTAGGACGTATCAGCAGACTTTTTTTTCTTTTTTTTAGAACTGGGAGAGGCACTGTGAGCCTGTGCACAGAGGGACTATTTTTTTGGAAGGTAAGGGCTGTCACGAGGAAGGAAATATTTTGGAGGAACTGAGAAAAAAGGCAACTTGTGAGGCTGTGCACGGAAGGAAGGGCTGAAGTTTTTTAATGACGTTCACGGGATATTTTCGACAACATGAGAGGTAGTTGTGGATGCTGGTGGGCACGGGAACGAGGAATATGGTAGGTGGTGGACGTTAGGGAATATTTGAGGATTTTTTTCCTGAAAGAGGTATTGTGAGGCTGTGCCAAGAATAATTAATAGGGACGTAGGGGACTTTTTTTGAGGAACATGAGAGGTATTGTGTGGCTGTGCACGAGGAATATGGAAGTAAGGACGTAGGGGACTTTTTTGAGGAACATAAGAAGTATTGTGTGGCTGTGCACGAGGAATATGGAAGTAGGGACGTAGGGGACTTTTTTGAGGAACATAAAAAGTATTGTGTGGCTGTGCACAAGGAATATGGAAGTAGGGACGTAGGAGACTTTTTTGAGGAACATGATACGTATTGCGAGGCTGTGCACGAGGAATATGGAAGTATGGACGTAGGTGACATTTTTGAGGAACATGAGATGTATTGCGAGGCTGTGCACGAGGAATATGGAAGTAGGGACGTACGGGATTTTTTTGAGAAATAAGAGAGGTATTGTGTGGCTGTGCATAATGAGGTATTGTGAGGCTGTGCACAAGGAATATGGAAGTAGGGAACTTTTTTGAGGAACATGAGAGGTATGGTTTGGCTGTGCACAAGGAATATGGAAGTAGGGACGTACGGGACGTTTTTGAGGAACATGATTGGTATTGTGAGGCTGTGCACGAGGAATATGGTAGTAGGGACGTAGGGGACTTTTTTGAGGAACATGAGAGGTATTGAGAGGTTGTGCACGAGGAATATAGAAGTAGGGACGTAGGGGAACTTTTTTTGAGGAACATGAGAGGTATTGTGAGGCTGTGCACAAGAAATATGGGAGTAGGGATGTAAGACTCTTCTTTGAGGAATATGAGAGGTATTGTGAGGCTGTGCACGAGGAATATGGAAGTAGGGACGTAGGGGACTTTTTTGAGGAACATGAGAGGTATTGTGTGGCTGTGCACGAGGAATATGGAAGTAGGGACGTAGGGGACTTTTTTGAGGAACATGAGAGGTATTGTGAGGCTGTGCACAAGGAATATGGAAGTAGGGGACTTTTTTGAGGAACATGAGAGGTATTGTGAGCACAAGGACTATGGAAGTAGGGACATAGGGAACTTTTTTGAGGAACATGAGAGGTATTGATTGGCTGTGCACGAGGAATATGGAAGTAGGGACGTAGGGGACTTTTTTGAGGAACATGAGAGGTATTGACTGGCTGTGCACAAGGAATATGGAAGTAGGGACATAGGGGACTTTTTTGAGGAACATGAGAGGTATTGTGAGGCTGTGCACAAGGAATATGGAAGTAGGGACGTAGGGGACTTTTTTGAGGAACATGAGAGGTATTGTGTGGCTGTGCACAAGGAATATGGAAGTAGGACGTAGAGGACTTTTTTGAGGAACATGAGAGGTATGTGTGGACGTTGACAAGGAATAATGGAAAGTAGGGGACTTTTTTTTTTGGAGGAACATGAGGAGGTGTGGCTGTGCACAAGGAATATGGAAGTAGGGACGTAGGGGACTTTTTTGAGGAACATGAGAAGTATTGTGTGGCTAAGTACATGGATAACAAGAGAGTCTGGGCAAGAGAGTTGGGTAGCTTTTTGACAGGATTTTTGTTGAGTATGTATGGGGTAATGATGAGTGTGGGGAATGTGCCTCATGAGAGTCATGAGAGTGTGAAAGACAGGATTGTGGAACAGGCGAAGAGGATAAAGAGTAGTGTTAGATATAGGAGAAAACATGGTTTTGATGAGGTAAGTATGAATGTTGATGAGTTGTTGTCGATGTATGTGTGCAGGTGGAAACATTAGCCAGGAAAAAGTTTGGCGAAGAAGGGATAAAGAGTGTAAAGTGTTAGTGAGGAAGTTGTTGGCGTCTGTGCCTGAGAGTGTGTATGAGTTTGTAAATCTGAAACGTAAGGAGAAAATGCTATGGACGAATGAAAGGTTGACGTGGAATGACATTTTGGAAATAGTAGAGGATTACGAGTTAGATAGGTGTATGAAAGAGAGTGGAAGTGTTAGTGTTAGGACTGAAGTAGCTGAGGTTATATCAGAGTTTAAGAGCTATAGGGAGGCAGTTTTAGAAGGGCCAAGGTGAATGGCAGAGCAAGTGGTTGAAAGGAGCATTAGAGCAAGTGACGTAAGTAAGAGAGATCGGAGTGCAAGCGTTGGAAAAGTTGGGTTGGTTAGTCGTGAACGAGAGCAGCAGTGTTACAGATGTGGAAAGCCAGGACTCGAGAAGAATAAATGTCGGTGGGCGTTGGGAGCATGCTTCGGGTATGGGCAAACAGGGCATTTAGTGAGTGAGTGTAAGAAAGATAGGGATATTAAATGTTACAGGTGTGGGCAAGTAGGGCATATAGCAAGTGGATGCCGGGGTACCCGTGTGACTGAGGTTTGTGGTAATTGCGGGAAGAACGGGCATTATGCCAGGATGTGTAAAGAACAGTGGGAAAAATGTGTTGAATGTGAAATGGAAGGTCATGTAGTGAGTGTGTGTAGGCAAAAGAGGATGAGTCAGGTTGGGAATTCGGGAAACTAGGTGTTAAGGGGATTAAGTTGGGTGGGTCCTCTAGTATGCGACAGTGTTTGAGAAAATGCAATGAGTGAGTGGTTGAGAGTGAATAAATGTGGGCCAAGCATCAGTGAGCAAATGGGTCTGGGAGATCGGCAGCTAGAGTTGGTTGAGTATGGAAGAAAGCAGAAGAAGGTAAGGAAAGGGAATGAAAGGGAATAATGTGAACTGCATGATAGAGGGGTTAGTGGTAGGGTGCAAACGGTTGATATAGCATGTGCTACGGATGACTTTGAGGGAATGAATGATACTTGTAGTGTATGTGGGTTTGAGTTAGCAGGGATAAATGAGACTTTAGTGAGAAGGAAACTGAGTAGTAAGGAGGTAGTTGATATGATGGATAAGTCTTTGCAGGAATTTGACCAAAGTATGGATGAACTGAGTGGTTTGGTAGCCAAAATAGGGGAGATGTTGGAATCAGTGTTAGAGGATATCGGTGAAGTAGTGAATGGGATTTGGGAGGATGGTAGTGAGGGAGATAATGGGAGTTTGAATGAAAGTGTTTTGGAAGAAGTGAATGGCGATGTAACTGAAAGAATGTATGAGGGTCCTCAGACAAAATCTAAGGGGCCTGCATCTGAGCATCCTTGGGTGTTGCGAAAGGCGATTTAGTGTGGATGTTGTGAGTGTAAGGAGACGTTGTCAAATGTAATGGGGGAGGTAATATGGAGTAATGATGGTAGTTTATATTTGACATCTTCGAGGGTTGATAGAGAGAGAGAGAGAGGGAGATTGGTGGAGGAATAAATGGGAGTGGTTGAATGGCAGTTGTAAGTGTCTGTTGTGGCACTCTGTTGTGTATATCAGTGGCAGGAGTGTGTTACGGAAGTCGTAAGAAGTAGAATTGGTTTGGCCAGCAGTTATCTGTTGGTGGTCATTTGATGTTTTGTTATTTGATTGATTTTGGTGTTGTCAAGTTGTTGTGCATGTGTCTGTCTGGTTGTGGTGCAGTGGAAGAGGTTGGCCGTGCATTTCGGTGTCTATGAGTGGTGATTGGGGCAGTGTTGGTGTTGGTGGGTTGTTGTGCAGGGATGAGTTGTGTGGTTGGCGTGTTGTTTTGAGCTGTTGGTGTTCGTCTGTTCAGTGATTTGTCGGGTTGTTAAGTTGTTGTGGGGTTGTGGTTCTCGGTTGGTTGGTTTGTGTTGTGATTATCGGCGTTGGTTGTGTCTCGGCTAGCCTATATCCAGCGGACAGCACAGCTAAGCCCTGAGTATCTGGAGCCTGAGGTGAGTACGTGTTTGTTTTGTGTGTCCAGTATATCGTTAAACCAATTGTCCTGCATGTAAAAGTGTAACGTAAAGGGGAAAGTGTGAGTGTGGGAAATTTTGTCAGCTCGTATGATTAATGTAACTGTGGGGAGTTGGCTTGCTTTTTTCACTTAGCTTTGATTCTGCCATAAGATGAAAATAGTAATCTGTGCTAGATGAGATGGTAGCCTAGTCTTAAGGGGGCCGGCCGGCTAATGCCCTTTTTTAAGGACAGGACTTTGATATTCATACCACTTAATAAGGTGACTTGTGACATCTCCCAACCGCATATGATTTTCGCCTCTGACCTTCGGTTTTGTGACGCCAGGGCGATTTATCCCGAAAATAACCATTTTTCAAATTCTATCTCCTCCCTTGATATTTAATATTAAGACCTGGGATTACTACCATATATAGACCTGATGTAGACCTCCAATTGAATGGCGAGTTTTTTTTTCTAAAAGTAATTTTTTTGCTAGATATGAATTTTTCAATATGGTAAAAAAATAAACCCTATAAATTAGGAGAAAAAATTTTATAAAAAAAATACGAAACAAAAATTGGAAAAAAGGGCTCTATTTGATTGTTCTATAATGTCTTTCTGAGTTATATACCAAATTCCAATGTTATAGCTTTAAAACTAAGTGAGAAGATAGATTTGGAAGGTCAATAAGTATAGTTTTGAGATACGGGCGTTCAAAGATTCCCTTCGTATTTCTATAAAGACAATGCTAATAAATAATGATTATTATGAATGTATATTTCTTTTTTGTGTATTAATAAACCAAAACTATTTTATTTATCATAATTTAATCATAAATGATGATCCCTTTGCTCATATATCGCAGCCTGGGGCACTGCTTGAGGCAAGATGGGGCACTCCTTCCTACGCAATTCTCTCTCTCCCCTTCACTAACTCGGCTTATTACAGCGAATTTTCTTCTTTTGTATGTTAGCGAGATGTTTTCCTTGTATTTTCCTCTTTGGCATGATGAAATTCTTGCCCGAAACAAAGATAAACAAACGTAAATGCAAGAGAATGTCAAGAGGTGAAACTCGAAGGCGTACTCTTTTTTTTTTTTTTTTTTTTTTTTTTTTTTTTTTTTTTTTTTTTTTTTTTTTTTTTTTTTTTTTTTTTTTTTTTTTACAAAGACAATTTAATAAATCATGATTATTATGAATTTCATATTCCATTTTGGGTATTAAAAAACCAAAACTTTGTTATTTATCATAAATGAAGATCTCTTTGCTCAAAGATCGTAGCCTTGGGCACAGTGTGACATGTGCTGTCAAGCAAGACGGGGGCGTTACTAAGCAACCCTTACTTCGCAACCCTCCCCTCTCTCTTCACTAACTACGCATATATTATGATATTCTGTAATAATACTTGAGCAATTTTTCTTCGTCTGTATGTTAGCGAGATGTTTTCCTTGTCTTTTCCTCATTGGCATGATGAAATTCTTGCCGAAACATACATAAACATACGTAAATGCAGGCAAATGTCAGAGGTGAAATGGAACGTGTAGACTACTTGAAGTCTGTGATCGCACTAAATCAGGACTGGACTTGGTAGCTGAGCCTGAAGTCTCCTTCTCGACTCGGGGAATGTCTACAGATGCCATTTCTCCCAATTTCTTTGACAATAATTATCAAAATTTACGATAATAGAAGAAATATTGCATTTTCTTGTACGGATCAATGCTTTAGGCTTATTGAGTTGCGTTAACTAATTACCCTGTAACTACGAAAGTAAGAGGAATTTTGACAAAATATTTCGTATATGTATTCTCAATTGCCATATGAAGCTCCATGAATTTTTTCATGACTTTGCATTTTTCGCCCTATACCACCATATATAGGGGTTCCGGCCGGCCCCCTTAAGGCTACATATTAAGGTAATTGTGATTTATGTAACCCATACCCTTAATTGTGAATTAAATAACCTGGATTAGACAGTAGCCTAGATTAGAGTAAATAAGAACCTTTAAGTGATAGCCTAGCTATAAGGTTACACATTAGTAAGTTGAGTTACTGTTTTATATAGCCTATACATTTAACAGTGGTCGAAATAATCTGGACTGGGCAATACCATATACGTACTAGGCTAAATGAGAACATTTCAAGAAATACCCTATTATTTGCCCAAGCAGTAGTTTAGATCAAATAGTCTAGGATTAGATATAAACCAACAACATGGGATAGACAAAAATATTATCCTAGCTAAAAGGTTAAATATTAGTGAGCTGTGTAATATTGCCTATACTACATTTAAGAGTCATCTAAAATAATCTGGATTAGGCAATACCCTTTATGTACTATGCTATAGTCAAACCACAATGAAATGAACTTTCCAGTGGGTCCCCTACATTTGTTTCAATCTCGGCATATCTGCCAAATCTATAACAAAAACAGAGATAAAACCATTTCTCCAATTACAGATATCAAATATAATCTTTTTCGTGATGCAGAATTCTAAGTCAATTACATAGGTTCATGACTGCTGAGGATTTTTATGAAATAACAAGAAACGGAATCAGATTTTCTATCAACATGGCATCTCATTTTGGTGCTGTTGCCAATATTTCAAACAGTTCCACATGCATTTAAATTCTTAATGTCATAGGTAAGGAATAAATTGGTAAGTAAGGAAATACAGCTACATAGAGTACGTTGGATGAGTACAAAATTAAACAAATAAACAATTCTCTCTCTCTCTCTAAACATTTTTTAAACTTGTTTTTCCAATAACTGTATGTGGAGAAGAAATGGACTAAAGACAAATCCTAAACAGGGCAGAATAGGAAGGAGATTAAAATAGTACCTGGAAGTGAATAGCCACTATAATCTTATAATTATAGCCTCAGGCTTTGTCTCAAAGACATTCAAAGGTCTACCACACAAGTGCAAAGTTGTTATTTTGTAAATGGCAACAGGGTAGATCTTTAAACGCCATGCCAGGGAGGTCTCTTCGTGGTGGTGATGCTAATGCATCTTCCAATCTTGGATGGTCTGGGATGCAGCTTAGAGATTTGTTGAGCTTATTTTTAAACACATCTACGCTCACTCCTGATATATTCCTCAGATGAGCTGGCAATGCATTGAATAGACGCTGCATTGTTGATGCTGGTGCGTAGTGGAATAATGTCCTGTGTGCTTCCCTTAGTTTTCCTGATATAGTTTTGGGCACTATTAACCCTCTTACGCCGAATGGACGTATTAAATGTCGAGTCAAAATGTCTCCCGTATGCCGAATGGACGTATCATACGTCGACTCAAAAATTTTTTTTTTTTAAATTCGCGGAAAAATACTTATAGGCCTACCAGCCAAAAACTTTTGAATCACGCGTCTTGGGGGATGCTGGGAGTTCACGGATCAAGGCGTTGTTTTGTTTACAATCGCTACGCAGGCGCGCAAGCGCGAATTTCTTTCTTATCACACTAAAAAGTATCAGTGACACATCTCAAAAATTATTTCGTCACTTTGACATAATTTTTGCACTATTTTAAATTATCCTTTACATGAAGTATTATATATGAAAATGTGTGCAATTTCATGTAAAATACAACACAAAAATACTCATGATTGTAGCTTTTATTATTTTTTAAATATTTTCATATAAATAAAGATAAGTGCAAAAATTTCAACCTTTGGTCAACTTTGACTCAACTGAAATGGTCGAGAAACGCAATTGTAAGCTAAAACTCTTATATTATAGTAATATTCAATCATTTGCCTTCATTTTGCAACAAATTGGACGTCTCTAGCACAATATTTCGATTAATGATGAATTTATGAAAAAACTTTTTCCTTACGTTCTCGCGGTAACTCCTCCGATAAATTTTTTTGTGCGATTGTCCTAATGTTTGCACCATTTTAAATTTGCCGTTACATAAAGTTTTATATATGGAAATGTGCGCAATTTCATGCACAATACAACTAAAAAAAACCCATGGTTGTAGCTTTTATCAGTTTTGAAATATTTTCATATAAATAACGATAAGTGCCAAAATTTCAACCTTCAGTCAACTTTGACTCTACCGAAATGGTCAAAAAATGCAATTGTAAGCTAAAACTCTTATATTCTAGTAATATTCAATCATTTACCTTCATTTTACAAGCTTACTAACAAAGGTAAATGCAGAATGGTATCTCCTATTTATATAAAAAGATAGAATCTTACACTGCATGTACTGGGGGAACAGTGAGGCAATTCAAATACTTGCTAGTCAATTTGGCAATTCGAAGGGATGGCTTCTCAAAAGGAAAACGGTGATTGCAGACATCCTCTTGACTCCATGTTGCAGAAACTAGTCTACTTGAAAGGCAGGAACTCCCCAAAACCTCTAGCAGGACCTTTTCTTCTCTGAAGTCTGCTCGACGTCGAGATAACACGAGATGATTTGTCCACTCCTGAAGACGACTAGGACTAGACCAGTATCCAACCAACTCTCGAGCAACTTTTTTTCTGATCCTTCGTCGGTTCCTTTTCTCTTATCTCTCTCGGATGATCTCTGCTGCTGCTGATCTCTCACTGATAATCTGATCTATGGCTCTTACTGAGGATATCTCTCTGTGACTAACTGGTGTCTCTCTTTTACGATCTCTGCTTTCTCCTGCTATGACCGTCGTATTTATAAGGCACTCTGGGGGTGGAGCCTACGGCGAACTTCACAGACTCCAGGGATTTCTAGAACTTCTTAGATGGATCTAGACGAGGTATTGCATCAGAAATCGCGGCATTTCTCATGTCCCGACGAGTTCCACAACACTCCTGCCGATTCTAGAACCATCATGATAACAGGGACCTCCAACACAATGCGCTAACGCCTCCTTGCTGCCGAACTTCTCGAAAATGCGTTCTCCTTGCCTTTATCGTTCTTTGCTAGGAAGCAATTACCATCACAAACGGCTAATTTAAAATGGTGCAAACATTACGACAATCGGACAAAAAAATTTATGATTTTTTTCGGAAGAACTACCGCGTGGACGTAAGGAAATTTTTTTATTTTTTTTCATAAATCCACCATAAATCCAAATATTGTGCTAGAGACTTCCAAAGGTAAATGATTGAATATTACTAGAATGTAAGAGTTTTAGCTTACAATTGCGTTTTTTTACCATTTCGGTCGAGTCAAAGTTGACCAAAGGTTATTTTGGCACTTATCGTTATTTATAAGAAAATATTTCAAAACTGATAAATGCTACAACCATGGGTTGTTTATTGTTGTATTCTACATGAAATTGTGCAAAATTTCCATATATAAAACTTTATGTAACGGCTAAATTAAAATGGTGCAAACATTACGACAATCGGACAAAAAAATTTATGATTTTTTCAGAAGTTACCGCGCGGACGTAAGAAAAAAGTTTTTTTCATAAATTCACCATAGATCAAAATATTGTGCTAGAGACTTCCAATGTGTTGCAAAATGAAGGTAAATGATTGAATATTACTAGAATATAAGAGTTTTAGCTTACAATTGCATTTTTTGACCATTTCGGTAGAGTCAAAGTTGACTGAAGGTTGAAATTTTGGCACTTATCGTTATTTATATGAAAATATTTCAAAACTGATAAAAGCTACAACCATGAGTTGTTTTTTGTTGTATTTTACATGAAATTGCGCACATTTTCATATATAATACCCCATGTAACGGCTAATATAAAATGATGCAAAAATTATGTCAAAGTGACAAAATAATTTCCGAGATGTGTCGCTGATGCTTTTTAGTGCCGAGAAGAAAGAAATTCGCGCTTGCGCACCTGGGTAACTATTGTAAACAAAACAACGCCTTGATCCGTGAGCTCCCAGCATCCCCCAAGGCACATAATTCAAAAGTTTTTGCCTAGTAGGCCTATAACTATTTTTCTGCGAATTTAAAAAAAAAAAAACTTTTTTTATATCGACGTACCATACGTCCAATCAGCACCCAACAGACAATTTAAATAAACGTTTAATACGTCCAATCAGCGTTAAAGGGTTAAAAAACTCTGGTATGAACATTTTTAGAGGGTATTTTTGTTTTAGCTATCAAAATAGGCAGTTCTAGCATTTTTGGAGGGGTTTTAAGTGTTCGCAGATTTTAGACATTTACGGGTGAGGTACCCATCCACAGTGAACACGGGGATCTACTGTAGAATGAAGCTATCTACTCTTTTATAGTTCCATCCTCTTCATTAGGGAAAGCAAGTCCAACTCTTGACTATCGGCCATTAGAATTAAGACAAAGTAAGAGCATGTGACAGGATGACTTAACACCATACTCCAATGAAGGTGACTGCCCATCAAAGCATGTGGATTGCCTATATGCCTTGAAGACACAACAGTTAAGATAACAGTGGGATTTGTGGCAAGATAATGTACGAATGACTTTCAAACTAATAGGTCAGAGTAAGACTCTGAGGCTAGAAAGAAATCCCCCTTGGGCAGGTGTAATGTACAAAGAGGAAGCACTCCTACAAAGTGCTGTAAAGCAAGGCCCCTGGGGCTTCCAATCTGCTAAGGCTCAATGGAAAGACATTTAGCCTTCCTAGTATGAACTTGGATAGTTTCAAGTTTGTTAGCCTCGGCCTAGGTAACTTTCTCTAATGTTGGCTGACATGAGGGCTAGACCCTGTTCCTCTCAGGTTTCTGAGGTAGATTGCAATGGGTGGTGTGATGGAGTTCCCTGAAAAGATTCCACTTCTTACCAAGTGCCTCTTGCTGTTGGCCAAGGATGAATGCTCTTTCACCAACCACGTATCCATGCAACCATAAAGAATAGTAGTTTTGAAGCTCTCAAAGCACAAACATCAACTCTGAATGGTTTAGGTCCTGTTGCTACAGAGTTTGCCAACATTATTGCAAAAATGATAACAAAATGAGCATCCTGAAGAAAAACAAGCCTCGTAAGTTGCAAATACAGGGAATTAATTCTGTAATACCCTTGTGGCACTACCTACTCCAGGTAATGCAGGTGTCCCTGCAGAGATGTCCCCTCCTTGGCTGGAAGCCTTGGCTGATGCTGATCTACTTGGATCATCAAAATGGAATTTTCATTATAAAATGAAATTTTATTGCATACTTACCGAACAATTATACAGCTGTAGGTTCCCTACAAATGGCAGACAATAGATTCAAAACTTCCGTGGTGACGCTGCCATCGCTGATGAAGGTAATGTCATCTCCCTCCACTCGAGGGAGCTACAGGTACAACGGCCCAGGTAACATCAATTCATTCTGCCCAGCCATTCACCTGTGGGGAGGAGGGAGGGCTTTAATTAATAATTGTTCTGTAAGTATGCAATAAAATTTTATTTTATATTGAAAATTCCATTTTTATTGCAGTTCCTTACCGAACAATTCTACAGCTAATTACCCACTGCAAGGAAGGGGGGGCTGTGGATGTAAGCTTAATTAAAAAATAACATGGTTCTTGAAAAAAAAGACCCAAAACCACTGTTAGTGCTTGTTGTACCTTACCTTGTAAGAGAGCTACTGCAGGAGAATACTGCCTCTGGTCAGTGCTCATCTTACGTAGTAGAAGGCTTGGAGTATGACCAATGGGTGCCTCTACATGGAGTGGAATATCCTTGTAGTCATGGTGTTTACCGCTGACTCAACGAAGATACAACAAAATATTGCCCTTGCCCTGGGCTAAGACAAGAAAAAACCAACATGAAAACACAACTGTCACCTACACTGAATTAAAAACCTTTACCCAACAAAACTAAAACTAAAATGACTGGTGAGTACTCCAGGTACACTGTACCCCTCAACTTCCCTTTAACTCATCAACCTTGATACAAGGTGAAACACAGGCCAACGGAGGGAGCAACCCCCTATGTCGTTTCCCCCAACACCATGCCAGCTACTGAAAGTGGACCGAGAGACTTACAATCTTCAAACACTGTCTCGATTTCTTTCAAGTAATGCATAGCAAACACAAATTTAGACCTCCAAAAGGTACTTTGGAGGATAGCGGATAGCAACAAGTTGTATAGCAAAACGAGGGAAGTCGCTACCACTCAAACTTTGTGTACTTTCACTCTTAGTAAAGGAAACACTGCGTCGTTAGCTTGAGTGTGTGCCTCGACAATTAATTCTCTCAGAAAAAAGGAGATAGCATTTTTTGAGAGAGGGCGAGAGGGATTTTTAACAGAGCACCACAAACGATTCGACTGACTTCAAATCTTTCTCGCTCTGCAGAAGGCCAATTCACTTAATGCCCACACGGGACATAAGAGCCTTTCTTCTTCTTCCTGGCCTATAAAGTCTGTCAGGTTCTTGAGGACTAAGCTATGTGGCCAAGGACTAGAAGGGTTCTCGTTTTTCGCGAGAAAATTGAGCTCCACGGAGCAAACTGCATCACCTTGAGAAAATCCTACCTTTTTGTCCTTCGCGTGTAGCTCACTAACTCATCCAGCTGATGCTAATGCAACTAAAAATAATGTCTTCTTGATGAGATTCCTCATAGACGAAGAAAGTAGCGGCTCAAAGGGAGGACCCGAAAGCCATATAAATACTATATCAAGATTCCATGCTATCGAGTATTTTGACAATTTGAAAGTCTCAAACGATTTAATTAGATCTGAAAGATCACTATTCGTGGATAGGTCTAATCCTCTGTGTTTAAAAACTGAAGCTAGCATCGCTCTGTATCCCATAATAGTCAAAGGGGCTTAACGTCCCTTAAGAATAAGAGGAAATCCGCTATTTCGTTCACAGATGTTTCAGAAGAAACTTTAGTTTGTTTACACCATTTTTGAAACACTCCCCATTTAGACTGGTATAGTCTGTTAGAAGAATCTCTTAAGCAGGTCGCAATAGCTTCTGCAGCTCGTTTCAAAAAACCTTTCACTCTGACGAGACTCTTGACAGTCTGAATCCTGTCAGTGCCAGAGCAGATAATCCTTGGTGGAATCTTGCAAAGTGCGGTTGTTTGAGTATACATCTCTAACGGAAGAAGCCTGGGGAAATCTACGAGCAAGTTGAGATCTGGGAACCATTCCTTTCTTTGCCAGAACGGAGCGACTAGTGTCAGTGAAACTTTTTCATGAAATAACACTTTGTTTAGCACCTGTCTTATTAGGCCGAACAGGGGAAAGGCATACTCTTCCAGGCCCGACCAGTCTAGTAACACTGTGTCGACTGACCATGCAAGAGGGTCCAGGACTGGAGAGCAGAACAGCGGAAGGCGGTTGTTCCTCGAAGTTGCAAATATGTCTATCATCGGCTTTCCCCAAAGCTTCCAAAGGTCTAGGCAGACCTTGGCATCGAGAGTCCAACGGCAGTACTTGGTGACATCGACTTAATTCGTCCGCCAACACGTTCATTTTCCCTTGAACAAATCAAGGGATCAACGAAACTTGAAATTTTTCTGCCCACAGAAGCAAATCTTTTGCAAGATTGTAGAGGGTGAAGGTGTGCGTTCCCCCTTGTTTCCTGATGTAGGAAAGTGCTGTGGTGTTGTCTCCATGAACTGCTACCACCTGTCCCGTCATGAGATGAGAGAACACCTGAACTCACAGGTACACTGCTAATAGTTCCTTCACGTTGATATGAAGAGAACGCTGAGTTTCCAATCATTTCCATGACGCTTCGTTCTTCCCCAATAGGGCTCCCCAACCTGCATCGGATGTATCTGAAAAGAACTGAAGGGTTAGGTGGAGCGGACGAAGCGAAAGACCCTCTACCAGTCTTGGTTTTGAAAGCCACCACACTAAGTGCTCCTTGATTTCGTCTGTAATCGAGAATATACTGTTGAGTCCGGTTGAGTCTTCCTGCACCATGATGCCTTCAGGAAGAATTGTAGGGGCCTCATGTGCAGCCTTCTGAGTTTGACGAACTGTTCCACCGAAGCTAGTGTTCCTAACAGAATGGTCCAACGGTTGGCGGAACAGGACTTGCAGTCCAGGAAGTCCTGAACTACTTCCAGACACGACTGAAATCTCTTTGGTGATAGAGAAGTCCAAAAAACTCGAGAGTTCGGAGTCATACCCAAATAGAGAATGCTCTGAGTTGGAATTAGCTGAGATTTCTCCTCGTTTATAAGAAGACCTAACGAGTCAGTTAATGAGAGTCCTCTTGAGATCCTTCATACACTGACTTTCCGAAGAGAAGCGGAGAAGCCAGTCATCTAGGTAGAGTCACACTCTGATGCTCAGGAGGTGTAACCACTTCCCCAGGGGAGTCAGCACTCACATAAATACTTGCGGTGCTGTTGAGAGGCTGAAGCAAAGAGCTTGAAACTGGTAGGTCTTGCCCATGAACACAAACCAAAAGTATATCCTGGAGTCCTGGTGAATTAAGATGTGGAAGTATGCGTCCTGCATATCCAGGGATACCATCCAATCCCCTAGGCGAAGGGATTCCAACACCAAACGAGTCGTTTCCATACTGAATTTGGTCTTCTGAACGAACAAGTTCAGTGCACTTACATCCAGTACGGGCCTCCAGCCCCCTGATGACTTGGGGACTACAAACAGACGGTTGCAAAACCTGGGGGATGGTCTGTCGCTTACCTC
Organism: Macrobrachium nipponense; assembly: GCF_015104395.2. NCBI lineage: Eukaryota > Metazoa > Arthropoda > Malacostraca > Decapoda > Palaemonidae > Macrobrachium > Macrobrachium nipponense. Next base: position 64,317,712 of record NC_061110.1, on the reverse strand, counting down.
CTCTATGACCACCTTCTGCAAGAGTCTCTATCTCTCAAGCTGAGACTAAAAATTTCTCCAAACCTCCTGGAGAGTAGGCGGGCAATGCGATGGGAACATTGGATAGAGGAGGAGTGTCTTTGAGAGGAATGGAGTAACCGAACAGGAGAACTTGGATCATCCAGGGCTCTGCCCCTCTGCGACTTCATTCCTCCTAGAAGAGGCTCAGTCTGCCCCCTACCGGAGCATGAAGGATTGAAGGATCACTTAGATGATTTGGTGTTGGGTTTGGTCAAGGACTTGGAAGCAGGCGACCTGGGAACGGCTGCTACGAAGTAATCCAGGTACATGTCCAGTTGATAGTGTAAAAGCTAAGAATAGCACGAGAGAGGAACAGAGTCCGCTTCTAAGTCCTCCTCGTCATCCGAAGAGATAGGCGACAGAGTGGGTTCTTGATTCGACTCATTGTTCTTCAGACATTGTTTGCTTTCTTTCATCCAGTTCATCAGCTCCTACAATTGTCGACATAGAGACTCTAAATTCTCGTCTTTTTGAGTTGAAGTCGCAGCAACTGGGGTTGTGGACTTCGACACGATCGACACCGAAGGTCTTGCGCCAGTCGAAGTATCTGTCGCATGCAAAGTCAAAGGTAAAGTTCTAACAGCTTGATGAGTCGAAGATCTTGAGGGACTCAGAATCGGTCGTTCCACAACCAAGTCGAAGGCGGCTGTCGCTGTCGTGAGAATCCGAGGCGAAGTCCATGTAGCTACGCTACACAACGGGCGAGGGTTGTCTACTTCTATGTTCCTCTTCACAGGGGGTGGAGAGAACACCTCTTCAGTCGAACGATGTCTAACTGACGACGAATCACTTGACTCTGTCCATAATTGATTACCGAACGACACACCTTTCCAATGGTGTTTAGTTGAATCCTGCTGTCGCACCACAGAATCGACAGAGGAAGCGACTGTGTGTGTGGGCAAACCCCGACAGTCTCCCTTGGACATTCCGGTATGTCTTCTCCCTGAGGCGGGGGAGTGGGACAGGGACCTTCGTCTAGGAGAACTATCAGGACAAACAGCCACCCCCTCAGATTGCACTGCACTGACACTTTTCACTTAAATAGTCTTTTCCAAGAAAGCCTTTACAGATAAACCTAACTGCATAAAATTATTAGCTAAAACATCAAATTTCTTTTCAAATTTAGACTCGAGGCTGGCAATGGTGTCAGGAGTAACTCCACGGGAAGTTGGCAAGGGAGTTACAGGTGCAGGAGTATGAGGAATGAATATCAGAGACATAATAAGAGGAGAAGAAGATGGGATAGGAGCAGGTGCTTTGATAGAAGAATAAGAAGCTATACTAGTCTTTCAGCTCTGAGAGCTGCTTTCCTCTTCCTATCCTTAGTTACCTTCCCCGAGTGAGAAGCAAATACTTTCCAATGTTGTTCACTCCAATCCTTGCATTCATCACAAGTAGACTCTATAGAGCACTCACAACCCCTACACTTAATGCGTATCATATATTGGTTTAACTAACCTAGTTTTGCACAAAACCTAACTCCTGAAGGACTAGAGTCCGACAATATGGTAAAGCCACAAAATTGCAGAAAAGAAATTCAGTTAACTAGCTTCAATCCCACAAAACACAAAGTTGAATACTTCACCGATATTGGTAAGATATACTTCCCAACAAATGAAGAAAATGTCTGCACCGACCACAGATATTCACCAGAAGCTAGCAGAGAACGAATTGATGTTACCTGGGCAGTTGTACCTGTAGCTCCCTTGAGTGGAGGGAGATGATGTCACCTACATCAGCAATGGTGGCGCCACCGCGGAAGTTTTGAATCTATTGTCTGCCATTCGTAGGGAACCTACAACTGTATAATAGTTCGGTAAGATACTGCAATAAAAAGGAATTTTGATATCTTGACTGTTGAACTGACCAAATGAGGAAAAGTGGGTTGATCTACAACTCCTGATACATCAACTTTGTGGACAGAATTAAGCTGTGTAGGGAGACCCAGTCTTTTTAGTGTGAAAAGGGCCTTGCCCCATAAAATGACCCACCCCAGGAATCCATGGTCAGTTTAAGAGTTAGTCCAACCCAAGTCTACACATTAATCATTGATGAGAAAAATATATCCCAATTCCAGCATTGCAGTGGTATCATTTCTTGATACAGGCGGCCCTCGGTTAGCGGCAGGGGTTCCGTTCCTGGCCACCGACGCCAAGCGATTTTCAACGCTGAGCGATTTTAAAGCCTACGGCCGCCGCACACCTTCTTTCGAAACTCTAGACCAGTCAAAGGCGCCGTAATCCCACAACGGCGCAATAAGTAAAATTATATTTATGCAGTATAGTACTATAGAATTTACTGTACAGTATATGTGGGTGTCTAGAGTATGTAAAGATATAATAAAGTTTATACAGTGTACAGGTAGCTGTAGTGTTCAGGTTACGATCATTAGTCTTACGATAGTCCAATTTTATGAGAGATCAAATTACAATGGCCTAACTTTATCCATCTTCTAGTTACATAAGTTCAATAACAGCAAAAGAGAATGATGAAAGTATGGTTTTAACGTTATACTCGTTGCGTGAACGTATACAGCCATGAACAACCGAACGAGAAAAGACTTTTTTTTTTTTCTAAGTACAACCGAACTGGATAACATCTGTTTGGCTTGTATTTCGATCATCGTACTACAGTGCAACATTGCCGTATTTGTTATAAATGGCGTTATGTATAGAATAGAACTGAGATATCTTAATGTAATAACTTTATTCGCTATAGATCAGAGATCAATATAGATTAAAGATCAATCGGGAAATATACCGTTAAATTTAAACCTAGTTATAACTGAAGCTGAGAAAACTGTTCAAGCTGCTAATGACTATTATCGTACATCGGCAACAAGGATAGAACTGCAGTAAACGTCTGCCATCACACACAACTGTAGATAAAATTGGGATAAAATCATTTTAATCAAAACTACTGTGCTTGAAAGAACACATTTTACTGTTGGTTTCACGCCGATATAAGATAAATAACGTAAAGTTCGTATTGCAATGATATGAAGGATTATTGCGAACGGAATCACGTAATTTTTTACGCAATAAACATGCCGCCAACGTAATCTGTTAACGAAAAAAATAGTAGTTCACATTCACAACGAGACATATTCAATAAATATTTCCACCTAAAAACACGCTGTATAAGGAAAAATAACTTTGTCTCATATAAGTCAAGTACTGTATATAGATATTCGTTTATGCTAACTAGAAGCAAGAGCATTCGCTCAGAATTGCGTTATGGTGAAACAAACTCGTATTCATCAGCTGATTTCAAACCACAACATTGGCTGCTCCGCGGAATACGGGCTTAAGTTTGCCGTAGTATTTTAAAATACAATAATATGAGAATACATACAATATTCTTGGATACAGTGAAATAATGTATAACTTTTCAAAGGATTTATGGTAAAGATGCATAATTAATAAAATAACACAATGCATTTTTCGGAACTGGCGGACAAGAACGAACATGAAAAACCATCCCCTGACAACGTGGAGCGTAGTTACAAAGGCTGCCTTAATTTGTATCTTATTTCTGTACAAAAATGAAAATACCTTTACGTAATATATTTTCATACACATTTTAAACATAAAAGCATAAACATTTGAAAAATCGACATATCGATCGCTAAATTTGCACTCGTTTTAACTCGATATTTTCGGAAGAGAGGCAGACGATGGCATACAAGAACGAACTTGAAAAAAACATCGTAGTCAATAACTTGAAGGGGAGTTTCAAAAGCTGCCTTTTTATCATATTTCTGCACAGAAATAAAAATACCCTATTCGTAATACATTTTCATACGCATTTTAAACATAAAAGCATAAACATTTATAAAATCGACACATCAATCGCTAATTTGCACTTTTTTTAAATCGATATTTTCGGAAGAGCGGCAGGCGGCGGCTTACAAGAAAGAACATGAAAAAATATCGTATTTCATAACGTGAAAGGCAGTTTCAAAAGCTGCCTTTGTATCATATTTCTGTACAGAAATAAAAATGCCTTTCACGTAATACATTTTCATACACATTTTAAACAAAAGCATGAACATTTATGAATCGACACATCCATAGCTAAATTTGCACTTATGTAACTCGATATTTTCGGCATAGAACAGCGTCAGAGGCATATGTTTTACCCTAATACCTACGTAATAACTCTCCATAAAATTTGTTAATATAATTTGCATAACCTTTATGGTCTGAACGGCATTTCTACAAATGTATGAACTCGTTAGACAACGGCGCTAGTGGCGCTGTTAACTGAAATTTGTGCCGTAAAGATACCTTTAAAATGCCTTATTTTTTTAATGAATATTTTTGACGACTGCCGTAAAACTGATTCGCCGTTGAGTGATTGCGCCATTAACCGCGGGCCGCCTGTAATCACAATAGGGAAAGGAGGGGGGAGGTAAGAAATGTTGAACAGCAAGAAGGGAAGCAATATACAACAAAAGGGTTTAAAGCTCCAACTGGTAGAAAAACCCCACAGTTGAAGTTTGTAGTGAGTGAGGTTGGACACCAAAGCTTGGAGAAAAGAAAGACTCAAGTAATAATGAGAAAATGTGAAGAATATATTATTTAGATTCAAACTGGGCAGAAATATAGCCCCAGTTTATGGTCTCTTTCATCTGTTATATAGCTTCAACACATTGAGAGGGCTAGAACAATGAAGCACTTAATATGGTGCAGGGTTATAATATTGCCATCTGTTCAGCAAAGAAAACCAAAATTGACAATTATAATATCAAAAGAGAACAGTCAGAAATGGTAAAGCAAAAAGCTATATCATGTAGCACTAACACCCATTATATCAATATGAGAAGCCTTGCAAAGTCAACACCCAGTGTTCATATAATTAAACCTAGTAAGTACAATTATGTATATATATGATCAGTTATTTAAAGGACAGGCACTAAAGTTTGTGACTAACTATTCAAATCGTTTAACAGAAAACAACTTTGCAGACCTAACTATCAATAGTGTTTGTTATCCTCCTATTATTTCTAGATTGGAGAAAATTTTATGACCATTCACCTTGTAATAATACTCCTGTATCTCAAGATTACCATCTGCAGTTCTTGTTGAATCATAACATTCAACCTGAATGCACCTCAATTCTGGCTGTCAAAATTATCACTCTGTTATTTTGTTAGTTTAGCACAGATTGCTGAATATCTGCTTCCAGGAGTCTCTCTTTACACAGAAAATAAAGAAGGCTTCACTTTCAGTTACCATGTGAAAATTTTGAAATTAAATCCTTAAACTTTTCCAGTAGTATCTCCATTTCTTTTTGATAGGCTGGCTTTGGTTATTTTTCCGGTTTGTCTCATCAATGCAAAACAAAAGCGAAAACACTTCGATACATACCTCAACTTCCTGTAGAGTTTGAGTCCATCGGTAGTTCTCTAAATCACATCCATTACCAGCATTTGGTTTAATTTTTGACTTGTCTTCTTCAGTTTCATCATCATCAGCATCATTTGATGGACCTTCTACTTTTGATGATCTATTTTTTGCTTCTTCAGCTTCCTGTAAGCCAGAAAAATTTATAAAATTATACTATTTTTCTTTTGAAAATGAACTTTATTTGATTTCAAAAATAAATTACCCATTAAACATTACAAGATCTGTGAACACATCCATAGAATCAATACAAGTTATTAGCTTTCAGATAATTAACTGTCATAAACAAAATTTTATAGCATATACGTAATGAATTGTACGAACAAAAATATAATGGTTTTTTATACTGAATTGTACAATTAAAATTAACTTTTTAATTGCTTATCCTCTATCATTTGCTTCATCTGCAACTACTTGACATGAGTTTGACACATGTTGAAATTGAAAAAATCATTTCTGGGCTCAGCTCGTGTCGCTGCGCGAAATATCCTTTAATCTATTATTTCTAGGGTAAATGTACTAACACATACCAGAGAATAAATAAATAAAGAAAAAGGTCAGTACAACTGACTCGCTCACCCTCCAAGAGGGTGTCGGTATGAACACTATGGCGAGTGAGACCACTACCACGAGCCGAATGCCAATAGAAATCTCCCACTACAAAATCCCCACAAGAGGAGAGCCGACCCACAGAGTGGGCAGCAACTACTACTACTCCATCCCATGCTGCCGACTGCTGCGCCTCTGGTGGCCATCCTTTTCAGTTAGCGCACACGGTATACACGTGCCCTTTTTTGCTCTGTGTTTTTTGTGCCCTTTTCTTGGATTTATTTATCATGGAGCGTGCAGCCATCGCAGCAGCTAAGTTAAGTACTCAGTATTTATTGCTAATTGGTTTTTTCCGGCCCTGAGCCCGTATTTGCCGTTTTTTAGGTATAAATACGAACTCTAGGTCGGAAGCATGGCAGCATTGTTCTGCCTCGTGGCGGGTTCGTTCTTGGTCTCCCATACCCAGAACATTCCCTTACTTTAATACGCTCTATTTTAATCATCCGTTTTGTTTAGGGTACAGTCTACACGGTTTTTTGTCATGCATGCATGCCTTTTACCTTATGTAGGCTCCTTCTATCCAGACCCTAGCCACGGCTCTTAGTATCGGCCCCGGCTAGCTTTGAGTGGTAGACTTTCCTTCGGGTTAGTCGTACACTCCTGGATTTTTTCTCCTACTATTTTGTTTTCTTCCTTTCATGTTTTATTCATTTTATATTATATTGTATTTAGGTTAGTGTAGGCGTCTGGCTTCATTTAGCCTAGGTTAGGGCCCATAGGGCCCATATGCTACCGCTCCTCAGTTCGGTTGCTTCCCGATAGCATCTCTCTGATCAGCCGGTGGTGTTTTCTAGGCCTTATTGTCTCATTGTTTTGTAGTTACCGCCCCGTGGTCACTACGTGATCACGGAGCAGCCAGACGCCTGTCCAGTCTCCTTCCCCCCTCCCGCTCTTCCATAGAGTCGGGGGGTGGGTTGGTCTACCCATGCTCGCTCCGCATACCCGAGCCTGCCTCCCTCTCCCCCCAGGCGGAGGGAGTAGAGGGACGGGACAGACCCAGACTGGACTCGACCTCTCCAGCTTCTCGGTCCGGCCGGATGGTAAGGTGGGGGGACGGGCCTTTCCCCCCTCCGCGCTACTCCGTCGCTCCGTTGCTAGCCCGAGTCTGTTTGTCCTCTCGCCCTTTCCCACCTTACTGGGGCTCCTTTGCCACCGGAGCCCCAGCATCCAGCGGAAAGGTGCTAGTCCACCCAACAGGGTGGACCGGAATATACAGTTGGTCTCTACTAACCACTCCGGCTCGCTGAGTCACGACACTCCGCCACGCACTGGACTTAGTCCGGTACGTTCGTATTTTATAGGTTTAAGTTCTGTTATGTTAAACTAGTAAGTTTATCTTAAGCTACCTTAAACCATCCCCCCCTCCCTCACCTGTCTCACCGGATCTCTCCGGGGTTATAGCCTATTCAGACGGTAAGGGAGGGGTTATGCCCAAATTTTTTCCGAAGCTCCGGCATGCAACGGAGTTCTTCTGTCCTTTAGCCTGTAAGTGATAACCTTTAAGATACTCATGTGTCTTTTCACTTACAGACCACCAACTGTGAGCATCCGGGATGCGCCGCCACACTTCAAGACCCATGTGGACACGAAGTTTGCCGGTCCCATGCTCCATGCGCGACTCCGCACGGGGACATCCAGGTCTGGTATCACGAGACGTGCACCATCTGTTATGATCTGGTGAGCCAGCTTTTAGACGGGGTAAGTATTCCAACTCCGTTAGCCAGTCCCCATTTTGTTATAATTCTTAAGTTTTCTAAAATTCAATCTTCCAAACTTAAGATAAAAATTCATGGGTTTTTGCAGCCCCTATAATTTTAAGTTAAGCTTTTAATTTTGTTTTAGTTTTAAGTTTAATCTTAAAATCTAATCAATACCCTCTCTTTCAGGCTCCGGCTGTGAAGGATACCGCACTGGCAACCCTGCGGGCCTGGGTCGGCGGTTTTGGGAAGAACGCCGCCAAGGGTATGCCCTACATTCTTGAAAAGAAGTTGGCGGTACTGATCTTCCCCGGAGGAAAGTCAACAGGCTACGTCGACCCAGCAGAGGCTGCCCCGACTATCGCTTTCATTCAGCAACAGCTGGCTGCCTCGTTAACAGATCAAGGCCAGGACATCTCCTCGGAAGTCGCAACATTGGACATTAATATTGAACCTATGGTAGGTGTAGACGACCTGTTGGTCGAGGTAGGTACGTTGGACGCCCAAGGGATGCCCTTGGGTGCCACTGGATCTTCTACCCCTGCAACCTCTCCATCCTTCCAAGGCTTTACAGGTACTGAATTATATACTTCTCCTGACGCTTCCGTTAGACCCAAGGTCAAAGGTCAAGCTGTTAAAACCTTGACCAAGACGTCGTCGTCGTCTAAAAAGACGGCGTCGACGTCATCCTCTTCTCGTAAGTCTCCGGCTAGAAATCCCGGAGCAGAGAGGTCTAAAGCTTCTGGGTCCGGCTCTAAATCCTCTAAGAGTAGATCCTCCAGGGAGAGATCACACACTCCAGCGGAGTCGACAGTTCCACTGCCCTTGGTTCCGGTTCAGAGCCACCCTTCACCTCCGCGCAGCTCCGCTTTGGATTCCAACGCTGGTCTGTTGCAACAAGTGGGCGATCTGGTTGGTTCTCTGAAATCCAGTATGGAACAAATGATCTCCCGGTTGTCTGATAGGATCAACTCTCAGGACAACATTATAGCCGGACTGAGCCAAGCTCCACTAGCTTCTTCCCCAACTTTCAGCACAGGGGGAGGCCAATTACCCCCGTATGACTCTCTACCTCCGTTCTCAATGAACAATCCTTGGAGAGTAGCATCATACGCCCCCTTCCAAGACGGGCTTATCTCTATCCCGGAATGTGGAACTCGGAGGATTGAAGACTTCGAGTTCTACCCGGAAGACCTTCAGCCTCCCTTCATCGGCTACGCCAGGCTCACCGCCTCGGCTATGACTCGGGACGATAAGGTACCGAAAGAGACAGTCCTCTATTCACGAGACCAGGCTCAGAGAGAATGGCTCAGGTGTCTAGAGGACATGGATTGTTCCAATACAAAGATTCAACCGTTTAAGAGTCCGTTTACGATCTTTACAATGGAAGAGAGTACCCCGCTCCCTTTCTTGACAAAGATCGCTACAACCACCATTCCAGCAGCCCAGAAGGGGGATTCGATGCCTCAGCTGAAGGAAGCGGACCCTACATCTCCTTTACTCCCCTCAGCCGGTGAGTTGTGGGAAGATTTGCCTAACACCTTTTCAGCGGGCAAACTCAAACCAGACTGTGCTATGGAGCAGTTTGGTGAGAAGCTACCTAGGCTTCCAGATAGCCTTATTCAGGCGGAATTCGATTCCAAATCGAGGTTAGCCAGGTCTATTAATACCATGGCCATGACCGAGGTGGCTACCATTTCCTATGGTTCGGAGCCACTCTTTAAGCTTCTCACCAAGTCTCTGACTCAAACGGTACAGTCTGATATGTTTGAGTTCGCCACGGCTAGGACGAATTGTAGGAAACATGTCCTACAAGAAGCAACAATTCGGCATGAGCCGAATAAGTTGCTCACATCGAGCATCTGGGGAGCAGACCTCTTCCCAGAGGCGATGGTGAAGGAGGTCCAGGCAGAGGCTACGAGATTAAACCAAAGCCTTAAAGATCGTTGGGGTCTTACGGCCAAGAGACGCCAAGATCAAGTGATCAAGGGTAAGGCTCAAAGGAAACCCAGACGTTTCCAGCCCTACCAGAAGAAGCAGCCACGCTTTACACAGCAGGTTCCAGCTGTTCCGTTGGTGCAAGCAGCTCAACCTTCTACCTCCAAGGCTCAGTCGCAGCCAATCTATGTTATTTCCCCCCAGCCTCAACCCTCCACCTCTTACGCCCTCTCTCCAGCCTACAATCAAGTCTTCGAGGGTCAGGCTTCCCAGAAGTATGACCGCTCGGGTAAGGGGGGCAGAGGTAAACGATCCTTTCGTGGGAGAGGATCGGGAGGGCCCTTCAACAGAGGGAAGCATTTCAGGGGAGGCCGAGGAGGCTATCAAAGCCAATGAGGATGTTCAGGTAGGAGGGAGGCTGTTTCACTTCCGCCACCGGTGGAACTTCAGCAAGTGGGCGCAGAGCATTGTGTCAAAAGGTCTGGGTTGGAGCTGGATAGCGGACCCGCCCCCATCCAGACCTTTCCGCCAACTTCCATCCAAAGAATTGACGGAGTATGCGGAGGACCTCCTTCAGAAAGGAGCTATAGCGAGAGTCAACAGGTTAAAATTTCAAGGACGCTTATTCAGCGTGCCAAAGAAAGGCTCACAAAAAAGAAGGGTAATCTTAGACTTGTCCCGCTTAAACTTAGCCATTCGCGTGCGACAAGTTCAAGATGCTCACGATCTCGCAGGTACGGACCTTACTTCCCCGTGGGGCCGTCACCACCTCTATCGATCTTACAGACGCTTACTATCATATCCCTATTGCAAGACACTTCGTCCGTATCTGGCTTCAAAATAGGAGACCAGACATTCTCCTTCAAGGTAGTTCCTTTCGGGCTCAACGTAGCACCCAGGGTGTTCACGAAGTTGGCGGAAGTAGTAGTTCAACAACTAAGATCGCAAGGGGTTATGGTAGTAGCGTATCTCGACGATTGGTTGATCTGGGCTCCAACAGTCGAGGAATGCCACGTAGCAACACTGAAAGTGATTCAGTTCCTGGAATATCTAGGCTTCAAGATAAACAGGACCAAGTCAAGACTCACTCCAGAGTCAAACTTTCAGTGGCTGGGCATCCAATGGAATCTATCCTCCCATACTCTGTCGATTCCATCAGCCAAGAGGAAGGAAATAGCGAAGTCAGTAAAGCAATTTCTGAGTCACAAACTTGCGTCAAGAAGAACTCAGGAAAGGATCCTGGGTTCACTCCAGTTTGCATCAGTGACAAACATCTTGATGAAAGCCAAACTGAAAGACCTAACCAGAATCTGGCGCTCACGAGCAAATGTCAGGTCCAGGGACAAGTTCTCCTCAGTCCCTCAGATTCTACGGAATCGACTTCGCCCGTGGGCGAAAGTCAAGAACTTATCGATATCAGTGCCCCTTCAGTTTCCTCCTCCGGGGATTACCATCCACACGGACGCTTCATTAAGCGGTTGGGGAGGATATTCCCAGTTCAAGAGAGTTCAGGGAACTTGGTCACCTCAGTTCCGTCAGTTCCATATAAACGTACTGGAAGCAATGGCAGTGTTCTTGACTCTAAAAAGGTTACGTCCGCCAAAGTACTCCCACATAAAGCTAGTCTTGGACAGCGCAGTGGTAGTACATTGTATAAACAGGGGAGGCTCCAAATCACGTCATCTAAATCATGTCATGGTAGCCATCTTCTCCCTGGCGGACAAGTTCAGTTGGCACCTCTCCTCCACCCATATAGCTGGAGTGAGAAACGTCATAGCAGATGCTCTATCCCGATCAGTACCTCTAGAGTCGGAATGGTCACTGGACAACAGTTCGTTCCAATGGATTCTTCAGAGAGTTCCAGGCCTACAAGTGGATCTCTTCGCATCCCAAGCGAACCACAAACTCCCATGTTATGTGGCCCCCAACCTGGACCCTCTGGCCTATGCCACGGACGCCCTGGCCCTAGACTGGAACAACTGGGAGAAGATTTATGTCTTTCCTCCAGTGAATCTTCTCATGAAGGTACTGAACAAACTCAGGACATTCAAGGGTCAAGTGGCTCTAGTAGCCCCAGACTGGCCGAAGAGCAATTGGTACCCTCTAATTCTGGAACTGGGGCTTCGCCCTCTTCGGATTCCCAGTCCCAGGCTCTCCCAGTCAGTACAAACGAAGACTGTGTTCGCTTCCTCAGGGATTCTAAAAACCCTAACTTTATGGATTTCATGAAGTTTGCAGCGAAAAGAGATGCGAATATTGACCCTCAAAACATTCTCTTCTTGGAATCCGATAAAAGAGATTCAACTTTGAGACAGTATGATGCTGCTGTCAAAAAGTTAGCAACCTTCCTGAGAGAATCAGATATTAGAATCATGACAATCAATTCAGCTATATCCTTTTTCAGATCTTTATTTGAAAAAGGCTTAGCAGCTAGCACCATTACGACAAACAAGTCAGCCTTGAAAAAGATTTTTCAATTTGGTTTCAACATAGACTTGACAGACTCCTACTTCACGTCTATTCCCAAGGCTTGTGCTAGACTTAGACCTTCTGTAAGGCCTACGTCAGTATCATGGTTCTTAAATGATGTTCTAAAGCTGGCTTCAGAAACTGATAATGACACATGCTCATTTATAATGCTCTTAAGAAAAACTCTATTTTTATTAAGCTTGGCCTCAGGAGCTAGAATTTCAGAACTGTCGGCTTTATCCAGAGACCCGGATCATATTCAATTTCTTCCCACAGGGGAAGTGCTACTTTCTCCGGAACGTAGTTTATAGCAAAGAATGAAGATCCTTTGATGAGGTGGGAACCATGGAAGGTAGTACCCCTTCCACAAGATATATCTCTTTGCCCAGTATCGACCTTACGAGCCTTTCTGTCTAGGACCTCCTCATCCTCATCGGGTCCTCTCTTTAAGAGAGAAAAAGGTGGTACTTTATCTATTAAAGGCATCAGGCAGCAGATCCTGTACTTTATTAAACAAGCCAATCCTGACTCTTTTCCAAAAGCACATGATGTCAGGGCAGTAGCCACCTCAATTAACTATTTCCAACATATGAACTTCGATGAGTTGAAAAAATATACTGGATGGAAATCGCCGACAGTATTTAAACGTCATTACTTAAAGTCCTTGGAAGCTCTGAAATTTTCAGCAGTGGCGGCGGGTAAGCATAGTTTCCCCCGACTCGGCCATAATCTTTAGTAGAAGATCCAGTCCTCCTTTCTACCTGTCTCACCCAACAGTTCGTCTATTCCTGCCTTGTTCATCTACGGTTACCTTGTGTCTTAGCTGCTTATAGATGATATGGTGGGTGTCCCTTATTTTTTTGCTAGGGACACTCACAATCGATTGTATATTTTGATCTCTTAGATGTGATCCCCTTATTTTTATGCTAGGGGATACATCTTACTTGTAATGGTTACGGGTTTTGTATATTAAGTTATATACATTCCTTTATATATTATTGTTATTGAAGTTTGTTATGCTCAACTTATTGTCTTAATTGCTCTAGAGTTCTTGATACATGTCAATACACAGATACTATTTCGGAACATATATGCCATGTAAGCCCTGTATATATGTAAATTGCCTTAAGTTAAGAAATATTATTAGCATTAAGTTTAATTTAAGCAATATTTCTATTTTTGTATCATTGTGTATATGTATCTTTATTAACAATTATATTCTTTTATTTTATTTTATCTTTTATTTGAGACCTCTTTTTTGTTTTGTTAAAATTTTTATTTACAATCTTGTGCTATTTCTCTGGTACGATTTCGCGCAGCGACACGAGCTGAGCCCAGAAAAGGGATTTTGACGTAAGGAAAAATCTATTTCTGGGCGATTGGCTCGTGTCGCCAGCGAAATCCCACCCTACCCATCCCATCGCTCAAGATTGTCTGCTAACTTCAGGATGGCCACCAGAGGCGCAGCAGTCGGCAGCATGGGATGGAGTAGTAGTAGTTGCTGCCCACTCTGTGGGTCGGCTCTCCTCTTGTGGGGATTTTGTAGTGGGAGATTTCTATTGGCATTCGGCTCGTGGTAGTGGTCTCACTCGCCATAGTGTTCATACCGACACCCTCTTGGAGGGTGAGCGAGTCAGTTGTACTGACCTTTTTCTTTATTTATTTATTCTCTGGTATGTGTTAGTACATTTACCCTAGAAATAATAGATTAAAGGATATTTCACTGGCGACACGAGCCAATCGCCCAGAAATAGATTTTTCCTTACGTCAAAATCCCTTTAATGAACACTCCCAATATTTACGCCCACTCTTTGGAGGGTGGCGCAAGACGGCGACTGTTTGGTTGTCATTCTCTTAATCTCTTAAAAAGAGAGGAGGGAGGGATCTCATTGACAGAGGGTAAGAACCTAAATAATTTATTTCATAATACAGGTAGTCCCCAGTTAATGGGGGCTTCGATTACTGGTGATCCGGTTTTGTGGGGCTTGTCTAGTGCCAAAATCAACAATTTTTGGGGCTGAAATGCACCAATTTCCAGTTATCAATACCCATAATAGAGTATTAGCACCGATACATCCCCTAACAGAGATGCCATTAACTGGTTATCGGTACCAAAATCTGCTTATCAGTGCTGATAAGCGCCAATTTTCAGTTATCTGCGACTTCCGCTTATCACCAAGCCGTTGGAATGGAACCCCGCTGATAACCGGGGACTGCCTATAGTAATCATTATTTTTGAGGTGAAACATACACTCTATCTCATTTACCGACTTTCCCTATAACCAAATATCAGTTACTATTTGAAATATTCTTATCGTTGCTTGCCTGATGAATACAATCCGATGGCAAGTACTTGTCAGATGAGAATCCTAATCACGTGAGGTCCACTACTGCAGAAAATAGAATGTGGACCCTGAATATAACCATTGGATGAGATAATGCAATGCATAATGGCAAGTTAGGCCCCTGTGCCACAGGCCTGCAGAGCTAATACAAGCTAAAACTACAACTAAAACATGGTAGCTTTCTCCAATAAGGTGCATGGGTCTGCAATATAAGTCCTCTCTTATTTATTTTAAAGAATTCTCTTTGTAAGAGGAAAAAAGATAGTAGTATACATCTAAGCATAACACTGTAATTAAAACAAAAGTAAACTAAGAGATTTCCATATTTGAACTCCCATACATGCAGTGCCCTACTTACCCAGTATGAGGGTCCATAGTGAGAATTTGTACCGGTTCATAACACATAAGGGGAAGACTAGGCGAAATCTCCCTTGCTGAAACTATAGGCGCTAGAGTACAGCAGTCTTCCTACTGGATCTCAATGCCCCTTCCAGTAGTTCAAAGGGAACACAACTGCAGACTACCTGTCTATTGTGTGGCCTTGCAGCAGGTCGTGTGGACTCATTGATGCCTTGTACAAACTCAACAGTCTCAGCAACATCTCACATAGATCAACGACATATGTGGAACTGTAGGTGGACTCAATAACAATTGGAAATCAAGAGACTAACAGCAAATGCAAATATCTGGCATGCTTAGCCTAAGCTTGAAAAGCAGTCAATAAAAAGCCACAAAAAGCCTGGGCACAGACACAACAGTGGCCTTGTCAAAAACAAAACTTGGATCATTGGAGATTAGAGTGGTGAACTGGCGCGACTGCGTACTACTTGATTACCTATCTACTAACTACAGACTCCTAGCAACAGCTGCAGGTGCAATAGAGCAACAACAGTACTCACTATGGATAGTGTTCGGTTGTCTAGCTCAGATGAACTGCTATAATAACCATGGGATAATGTGGTCATTCACGAGATCTGCACCTACCATAAAACACAAAGATCTAGACCTACCAAAGATATGGACTCACCATCACCTGTCTTTATGCGACCACAATCTAACTGTCCAAGGAGGACCGAGAAGCAACAGCAGGAGACAGAGGGCACAATCCTTGAACATCCAGGGATGTTAGTCCTTATCTGGAAACCCTTGGAGACTAACAGGTCTGTCAGTATGGGTGCCAAGTCGACAGGCAAGATTGCATCTATAGACTGGCAAAGGAACGAGGAACACTGTCCCTACATTAGCACTTGACACATTTGATGAAAGACTCAAATTGTTACACAAAAATTCAATTCTAGATTTTATTATTACTACTATTAAAGTAGTTTAACCTGAAAACTGGGCTGACTTTCAGCTCTTACAGGGCTGGCCAGAAGGATTACAATAAAACACTCATCAAGTCTAGGCCTGAGGCCAAGCTCTGGAACCGAATAGTTCATTTGGTGTGATGATGAATGAGTGAAGATTAAACTAAAAACTGCACAAAGGCAAACACTTCCACACCTGAACACATGCACACAATAAATACATTTATTCACGTATCCATACACATACATGAATAAAATACAAACAAAATTGTCATAAATTGTCATACTGTGTCAGATGAGTATGGCCTATTCGGAGACGCAACAGAATTACTTGCGAATCTCTCTCTCTGATATGATGATCCTTATTTTTTAATAAGTTTTTTTTTTTTATTAGTTTCATGTTCGTCATTCTACATATATAATGCCATTTATTTATGATACCCACCTTTATGTGTGTTACATAATCAGTAACAGGGATAGTATTCACATCTGATCTTGTCATATGGATTGCTTCTTTGGCTGCTTTATCAGCCTCTTCATTTCCTTTGATCCCTACATGGGCAGGGATCCAACATATTTCTGCATTTTTCCCATCATATATTATATAACTTATGGAGAAATAACTCAATTTTTTGTACACTATTTTTTTTTATCTGTACTTCTGAATAGCTTCTATGGTGCTTCTCCAGTCAATCAAAATCACAAAATTATTGAATGTTATTTTTATGCCAGATGCAATTGCACACAACTCTGCTGTGAATACTGAAGCATTATTAGGTAGAAAGAGCTGACACATTTTGTCTTGGGGCACTGCAACATATCACACTCCATGCCCTGACTTAGAGCCATCTATGTATATTGCATAATGGGGACCTTTTTGGCTTATGTGCTCTACGTATTGTATGTTATCTATGGTGTTCTGAAGTATATGAGTAACTTTTTTTTTATAAATATTTTAGGTGTACAAATTTTCATTTTATTCATTGTCCAAAGAGTAGGTAAATTTGCCAATAAAGGCAATTGTACATTTATATTCAGCAAATCAAACAATCTTCTAGCTCTAGTTGGGAAAGGTAGTGGATTACTGTTTATAAATACAGGCATCCCCTGGTTATTGACGACCTTGTTATTCGTGATCCAGTTTTATGGGGCTGTCTGGCACTGATGATCGCTCAAAACTGGCAATTTTTGGAACCAAAATACAGTGGACCCCCAATATTTGCATTCTCTGGATTCGCGGACTTACACATTCGCGGATTTCTATTGGGAACATTTCCCCCCATTATTTGCAGAAAACTTGCATATTCGTGGTATTTTTCTATGAGAAATATCCACAAATTCTTGTTTCTTTTTTTTATCAATTTCATCATAAAATGCACTTTTTGTGATAAAACTATTAAAAACCCAAGTATGAATATTTTTAGTGGGATTTTCTTGAGTTTTAAATGTCTGGTACTCATCCCTCGCGAATACGGGGGGACCAATGTACACCAATTTCCGGTTACCAGCACTGATACATACATACCTAATCCAGTTATTGGCAATGATTAGTACCAAAAATTTTTTATTTTCGATTATTGGCCATTTTGGTTATCATCAAGCTATTAGAACCAAAACCCTGCCGATAATCAGGGACTGCTTGTACATCTCTTAATTCAAATAATTTTTTTGTTGGAGAATCACTTGTCTGAATTCTCAGAGCACTTGTCATTGTTACTAACTCTATGGAGAGAGAGAGAGGTAGTTCACCATATTCAACTTGTAAGGATGACTTTGATGATGATCTAAAGGCTCGTGGGCATATTCTAAGGCATTCACTGTGAACAGGGTCTAACATTTTCAGCTTTATGTCTGATGCTGAGTCATATTTCACTTCCATAATCAATGATAGACAGCACTGTTGCTTTACACAGTACAGTATGGGTATGTCTATTGGCTCCCCAAGTTGTGTTCGATAGTTTTTTAATTAAATTTAATGCTCTTTTACATTTTGATTTCATGTATGTTAGTTAAGTGGGCTTTCCAGTTCTAGTATACATCAAATACTAATCCCAAAAATTTTGCTGTTTGACCAATTGGTATACATGCTATGGTTTCTGGATTTTAAATGTATCTTCACCTTTTTTCCACTTTTTTAATTTTATAAAATATGACTGCTTGAGTTTTATCTGTGTAAAACTTAAAGCCTACAGATGAGGTCCACTTACCTATTTTTATTATCCTCTTATTAATGATTTGTTATGCATGTTTTATTCGAGATGCTGAATAATACATGTATGGCAAAATCATCAATATGCAGGTTACTTTCCATACCAATAGGTAGATTATCACTGATATAATTTACAGCTAATGTAAACAGTATGCCACTAAGGACGCTTTCCTGTGGAACTATTTTTGGGTGGAAATGTTTTAGACAAAACTCCATCAATTCTCTCCTGTCCACAGGTGTTTTTTTATAGCCTACCTCCATGTGGTAACATATGTCTTTTCAATATCAAAAAGGACAACTACAGTCATTTGTTTTCATAAATATCCTCTACATACATGGTCTTCCAAGCTAGAGAGAGAATCTAATGTAGATCTGTTACACCGTGACCCAAACTGAGACAGAGTCAAAATTTCATTTATTCAAATGTGCCAAGTTAGGTGTCCACTTACCATTTTCTCTAACAATTTGCATAAGCATGCTTGGGGATATACAAAATTTTCTATAAAATTTTGTATTGCTTGTCGAACAGATGCTAGGGCATGGGCATCATAGTTGCTGCACCTGAGCAGCTCTGGCAGCGGCTCGTCGGTCATAGTCATGGGCCTTTTCTTGCCAATCTTCTATGAACGCTTGAGGATGGGCAGGCACACATGTACGGAGAGGATGACCATACAGTGCCTGGGCATGAGAATGACCAGAGTGGTTGGGTGTGTTTCGTAATTCAAAGAGACTCGATCAAAGTCCTCGCAGTCAATATTTCCTGTGGGGGCCATTTTGAGGATAAAGTGCTTGACAGCATTGATGGTGGCCTCAGGGTGTCCATTAGACTGTGGGTAGTGTGGCGACATGGTTATGTGGTGTACACCGCAACGCTCCATGAAGTTGGCAAATTCTTTGCTGGTAAACTGAGGTCCTCCATCGGTGTGTAGGCGTAAGGGAACACCCACCTCTCTGAAGTGGCAGCAGAAGTGCTGTATGGTCGAGGATCCAGTAGTGTTGCCCTTGCAAGGGACAAACATAGGCCAGCCTGAGAGGTGGTCGGCAACTACAAGAAAGGACTTCCCAGCCACCTGGAAGAAGTCCGCTGATACTGACTCAAAGGGCCTGGATGGATGATTGTCATTGTGGAGAGGCTCCTGCTGTTGGTTGGGATGCAGGGCCTGGCACGGCTCGCAGACAGAAACGGTGTTGGCGATGTCGGAGTCTATCCCAGGCCAGAAGACTGTTTGTCGAGCCCGATGTTTGGTAGCCTTGACACCTCGGTGACTATCATGGAGTCTGGCGGATGTGTGGCAATGTAGAGCTGCAGGAACTAATATTTCTGTAGAGCACAAGGTTGCCATCAGTAGAGAGAGCTTCTTGCAGCTTCCAGTATGGTAATAAGGATGCATGTAGGTTGTATTGATTCGTGGGGAACCCAGAAATGATGCAATTGTGCCGCTATCAACATATCCTGTAAGGTCTGGTCGGCGTCAATAGTTGGGGCATCCTCATCCTGGAAAGCTGTTGTAGCATTGACGATGGACCTGATGTGTGCAGTTACCTCAGCGCAGCCAGTCATAATCTCAGAGTTGGGGTAACCAACCAGTGCACAAGAGTGCATCTGGGATGTATAGACTTGTCGGCGTGGCACACTGCAGTTAATTGGTACTGCGACATACGCTCCTTCATTCGCTGAAGCCGTGGAGGCTACCTCTTTACTCTTCCCCGGGGATCTAGAGTGTTGGGCTGGCGCTCCGGCAACGTTTATGGTGGGCAAACTCGACCTGGAGTGTGCCTCCACACAATTCAGTGAACGTTTGCCAAGAATTCCGGACCCCATGGTTAAGGCGGAATTTGAAGCAAGATGCAGGCTGAGCAGGTCAATTAACTCAGTCACCACTACAGAGTTGACTGCTACGACCTTTCCAGAGGAGCCTCTATTCCGGGTCCTGACAAAGTCACTATTACAGGCTTTTCAATCAGACCTGTATGACTTTATAGTGCCTAGACGAGCCTGCAGGAAGCATGTCTTTGCTAATGCTTCCATCAGGCATGAACCTAACAAGCTCATAAAGGCGTCAATCTGGGGTGCCAACCTCTTTCCCGAGGACATGGTAAACAGCGTCCTCAGCGAGGCGGCCAGAGCTAACCAGAACCTTCGTGTCTGTTGGGGACTTCCCTTCAAAAGGAAGTTTGAGACCCCCGGACCACAATCCAAAGGTAGGAAGAGGCCTAGGAAGTACCAACCTTTCCAGTCCTCTCAGCCTCAGACAGTAGTGCAAGCTGTTCCTGTCTCCCAGATCAACAAGCCTTCGACATCTAAGGCACAGCCACATCAGTTTGTTCTGCTTCAGAGTCAACCGACTCAACAGCCTTCGAGTTCAGCCGCCCTTGTAACTTCCCCAGCTTTCAACGCCTCCTTTGAATCACAAGGGGTGTTTCGAGGCTTCAATAGGCACGCAAGGAGTAGCAGAGCCTGAGGTGCCTTCCAACAGAGAGCTGGCTCTAGAGGCAGAGGCTTCAGAGGAGGCAGAGGAAGTAAGACCTCAACCAGTCAGTGAGGTTCCGCAGGTGGGCGGGAGACTGTATCTCTCCCAGGACCATTGGACCTTCAGTTCATGGGCCCACAGTATTGTATCGAAAGGTCTGGGGTGGAAATGGAGGAAAGGGCCTCCTCCACCAGTCAGTTTTCACCAGATTCCAACGACAGACCTACTGGACTATGCCAAAGATCTTCTTCAAAAGAAGGCAATAAAGAAAGTCAGTCGCCTGAAATATCAAGGACGTCTGTTCAGTGTACCGAAGAAGGACTCGGACAAACGAAGAGTGATTCTGGACCTGTCCCGTCTCAACTCATACATTCAATGCGACAAGTTCCGCATGCTGACCGTCTCGCAGGTGTGGACCTTACTTCCCCGTGGGGTCGTCACCACCTCTTATCGATCTTACAGACGCTTACTATTATGTACCGATAGCAAGAAACTTCTCTCCATACCTAGGCTTCAAACTAGGAAAACAAGCTTACTCATTCAGTCATGCCGTTCAGGCTCAACACAGTGCCCAGAATATTCACCAAACTAGGAGAGACAGTAGTTCAGGAACTAAGAGCTCAGGGGATAATGTTAGTAGCTTACCTAGACGACTGGCTTATTTGGGAAACCAACGACGAGGAATGTCGCAAGGCAACAGCCAAGGTAATAGAAATCCTAGAATATCTGGGTTTCCAGATAAACAAGGAAAAGTCCCATCTCATTCCGGCGTCCCGCTTTCAATGGTTGGGAATTCAATGGGACCTAACCACACACAAACTATCTCTCCCACCAAAAAAGTGCAGAGAGATAGCTAAGGCTACGAGACAATTCCTCAAGAACAAACGGGCTTCTCGTTGTACCCAAGAGAGAATTCTAGCTTCTCTTCAGTTTGCCTCAATAACAGATGTTTTGTTAAAAGCCAGACTGAAGGATATCAATCGGGTCTGGAGGAAAAGAGCCAACAACAAGTTCAGAGACAAAACCTCTCTGATTCCGCCGATATTAAAGAAAAGACTCCGTCCATGGACGGAAGTCCGGAGCCTCTCCAAATCAGTGCCACTACAATTTCCCCCGCCGTCTCCGATAGTCCACACAGATGACTCTCTGAGCGGTTGGGGGGGCTACTCTCAGTACAAGAAGGTTCAAGGAACGTGGTCGAAAACATTCCACCAGTTCCACATCAACGTCCTAGAGGCAATGGCCATGTTTCTGACCTTGGAACGACTGGCTCCAGTCAAGAACAGTCATGTAAGACTAGTCTCTGACAGCGCAGTGATAGTTCATTGCATAAACAGAGGGGGCTCCAAGTCGAGCAAAGTAAATCATGTAATGATTGCGATTTTTTCCTTAGCAACGAAAAATCATTGGCACCTGTCAGCTACTCACCTGGCAGGAGTACAGAATGTCATTGCAGACTCACTATCCAGACCAACTCCGCTGGAGTCGGAGTGGTCCCTGGACACAAAATCATTCCGTTGGATTTGCCAACAAATCCCGGGCCTTCAGGTAGACCTGTTCGGCACGGAGTCCAATCACAAACTTCCGTGTTATGTGGCTCCCAATCTGGACCCTCTCGCGATGTCCATAGACTGGTACAATTGGCAGAAGATTTACCTATTTCCGCCAGTAAACATCCTGATGAAAGTTCTGCACAAACTCAGATCTTTCACAGGACAGGTAGCATTGGTAGCACCCAACTGGCCGAAGAGCAATTGGTTTCCTCTTCTACTAGAGTTGAATCTCTGTCCCAGACAGATTCCCAATCCAGAACTGACTCAAATAGTACAAACTCGGACTGTGTCAGCTTCCTCAAGAATTCTGAATGCCCTAACTTTATGGACTTCATGAAGTTTGCAGCACAGAAGGATGCTAGTATTGACCCACTAAACATCATGTTCGTGGAGTCAGACAAAAGAGAATCAACACTCAGATAGTATGATTCAGCAGTAAAGAAGTTGGCCATCTTTCTAAAAGAATCAGATGTCCAGAAGATGACTACGAATCTGGCAATTTCATTCTTTAGAACCCTGTTCAAAAAAGGCCTAGCCGCTAGTACCATTACTACGACTAAATCTGCCTTAAGGAAGATATTTCAGTTTGGCTTTAATATTGATTTGACAGATTCGTACTTCTTGTCTATCCCTCGAGCATGTGCTTGTCTGAGACAGGTGGACCGTCCTCACACTGTCTCCTGGTTTTTAAACGATGTACTCAAGTTGGCTTATGACACTGATAATGAATCATGCTCATATATAACCCTTCTCAGGAAAATGATATTATGATACAATAAAGTTTCATACATACTTACCTGGCAGAAATATACTTAGTTATAGACTCCGTCGTCCCCGACAGAAATTCAAATTTTGCGGCACTCGCTACAGGTAGGTCAGGTGATCTACCGCCCTGACCTGGGTGGCAGGACTAGGAACTATTCCCGTTTTCTATCAGATTTTCTCTCTTCCACCTGTCTCCTGCGAGGAGGCTGGGTGGGCCATTAATCGTATATACGTATCTGCCAGGTAAGTATGTATGAAACTTTATTGTATCATAACAATATAATTTTCATACATTCAACTTCCCTGTCAGATATATACTTAGCTGATTGGCACCCTTTGGTGGAGGGTAAGAGACAGCTAACTACTGAAATAGACAGGTAAACAACATACGTATGTTGTAGGTATTTATAGACCTTGGTTCCTACCTGATTAGGCGGAAGACTTCGTGGCTACTGCTAGGAGTCTGCCTCGCCTCAAGAGCCTCAGCGAGATATTGATCTGTGGCCAAGAGTTCTTGTGGGTCTGTCGATGGGGTCTTATCCACTTACTCGGCAGAGCCTAACTGGCATTTGTCAATGGGTGCTAATCCACTTACATGACAACACGCCTTCTTTAAGGAGCACACAACCGATCCCGATCACCCGATCCTAACACCTGTGTTAGTTCTAAGATTGTCAAGAGTTATCCCCCAAACTCCTCACAAACAACCAATAACTCGAATCACACAGCCAAGATGCACACTTTAAAATACAAAAAAAAAAAAAAAAAAAAAAAAAAAAAAAAAAAAAATGTTGTACCCCTCTATTAGTCAGATACAACCCGAGTTCCTTACTGAGCAAAAGTGACAGCCGCCTGTGCGACATCTAACACTCTTTCCAGCAGGAAGTCAAGAACATATCCAACAAGAGGGTTACGCACGTAGTATAATAAAATTAAGGATCGGTGCTTGCTCCAATACCCAGGACCGTATCCGCTGACACAAACGAACCTAGAGAAAAGCATTTCTCGTAGGTTACCCGAACGTCTTTCAAGTAATGAGATGCAAACACCGAATTGCATCTCCAATATGTCGCTTCCAAGATATTCTTAAGCGACATATTTCTTTGGAAAGCAAGAGACATCGCGACTGCTCTAACTTCGTGAGCTTTTACTCTCAAAAGTTTAAGGGAGTCGTCTGGGCAGATATTATGTGCCTACGTTATAACGCTTCTAACAAAGAAGGCCAAGGCATTCTTCGACATAGGTCTTTTCGGGTCCTTTACAGAGCACCATAGACCTTGTTGCGAACCCCCCATCTGCTTCTTTCTATCAATAGAATTTTAGTGCTCTGACCGGGCAAAGAGACCTTTCTGCCTCCCTACCTACAAGGTTAGTCAGGCCCTTTACTTCGAAGCTCCTGGGCCAGGGCTTTGAAGGATTCTCGTTCTTTGCTAAAAACAGAGTCTGGAACGAACAGATGGCAGAGTCTCCTTTAAACCCTACCTGAGACTCTAGGGCGTGCAGTTCACTAATTCTTTTTGCCGTAGCGAGAGACAAAAGAAACAAGCACTTTCTCGTAATGTCTCGAAAGGAGGCCCGATGAGGAGGTTCGAAAGTTTCGGAAGACAGGAATCTTAGGACTACGTCCAGATTCCAGCTCGGAACTCTTGGTTCTTTTGACTTTGACGTCTCGAATGACCGAATCAGATCGTGCAGATCCTTATTGTCAGCCAATTCTAGGCCTCTGGTCCTGAAAACGGCTGAGAGCATGCTTCTGTATCCCTTTATGGTTGACACAGAAAGATGAGATTTCTCTTTCAGGAATAGAAGGAAATTGGCAATTTCGGTCACAGAGGTATTGGAGGACAGCTTCTTCGACCTACACCAACTTCTGAATACCTCCCACTTCGATTGATATACTCGCATTGTAGATGATCTGCGGGCTCTAGCGATTGCGCTTGCAGCTTTGCGAGAAAAGCCCCTCGCTCTGACGAGTCTTTCGATAGTCGAAAGGCAGTCAGAGCAAGAGCGGGGAGGTTTTGATGATACCTCTCGAAGTGGGGTTGTTTGAGCAGATCTGTCCTGTTTGGAAGAGATCTGGGGAAGTCCACCGTCCACTCCATTACCTCTGTGAACCAATCTCGAGCTGGCCAAAATGGGGCTATCAGAGTCATTCTTGTCCCCTTTGAGGCCACAAACTTTCTGAGCACTTCCCCCAGGATCTTGAATGGGGGAAAGGCGTACACATCCAGTCCCGACCAATCTAGGAGAAGGGCGTCTACTGCAAATGCTCTGGGGTCGTCTACCAGTGAGCAAAAGGTGCTTATCCTTTTGGAGAGGAACGTGGCGAACATGTCTATTTGAGGTCTCCCCCAAAGTGACCAAAGGTTCTGACACACTTCTGAGTGGAGGATCCATTCTGTGGGAAGGACCTGGAACCTCCTGCTCAGCCTGTCCGCTCTCACGTTCCTCTCTCCTTGGACAAATCTTGTCAGTAGAGTGATGTTCCTTTGATGTGCCCATACTAGAAGGTCTCTTGTCAAGTCATAAAGAAAGAACGAGTGAGTCCCGCCTTGTTTCCTTATGTAAGCCAGAGCGGTGGTGTTGTCGGAGTTTATCTGAACCACCCCGTCTCTGACTATCTGCTCGAAGCCCTTTAGAGCAAGATGTATGGCTAAGAGCTCCTTGCAGTTGATGTGCCATGACACCTGCTCTTCTGACCAGGTGCCTGACACTTCTTTTGATCCCAAGGTTGCACCCCACCCCGTCTCCGACGCGTCGGAATACAATACTACTAGGTTTGGGTTCCGAACTTCCAGGGACACACCTCTGTTCTCCTCTAGAGGGGGTAACCACCACTTCAAGTGATCTTTCACCTCTAGAGGAATCGGAAATGTATCGGTGAGCTGTCCTGTCTTCCAGTTCCAAACCCTTTTTAGGAAGAATTGTAGTGGACGGAGGTGAAGTCTTCCTAGAGGAAGGAACTGATCCAGCGAGGAAAGGGTCCCCAGAAGGCTCAACCATTCCCTCGCTGAACTGCGCTCCTTCCCTAAGAAGCTGGAGACTTTTTCGCAACCTTTTGTTATTCTCTCTAGAGAAGGAAAAACTTGAAAACCCCGAGAATCCATCCAAATCCCCAGATAAACCATGTTCTGGCTGGGGATCATCTGAGATTTCTCAAGATTTACGATTAATCCTAGAGACCTTATAAGGTCTAGTGTCGTTGTAAGGTCCTCCAAACGCTGTCTCTGCGATCTGGCTCTGATGAGCCAGTCGTCTAGGTAGAGGAAGATGTTTATTCCCTTTAAGTGCAGAAATCTTGCCACATTCTTCATCAGGCTTGTGAAAACCTGAGGAGCTGTGGACAGGCCGAAACACAAGGCCCTGAACTGATAGATCCTTCCCTCCATCATGAAACGAAGGTACTTCTTCGACGAATGATGAATCGGGAAGTGGAAATAGGCATCCTGAAGATCGAGCGATACCATCCAGTCTCCTTGACGTAGGGCTGCAAGGACTGAAGCAGATGTTTCCATACTGAACTTCTCTTTCTCTACAAATCTGTTCAGTGCACTTACATCTAGGACTGGTCTCCATCCCCCCGAAGCCTTCGCGCCTAGAAAAAGGCGATTGTAAAACCCCGGGGAGTTGTGATCCAGTACTAGTTCGATTGCCCTCTTGTCCCACATTTGTTCAACCTTTGTCGAAGAGTATCCATCAGTACAGGGTCCTTGTATCTGGCGGACAGTTCCCTCGGTGTCGACGTCAGGGGAGGGCTGTCCTTGAAGGGGATGTAATATCCCTTCTTGATGACTGACAGCGACCAGGTGTTGGCTCCTATCCGTGTCCAGGCTTCCGCAAATTCCTGTAGCCTGGCACCTGCTGGTGTTTGGAGGATCTCTTTCTCATTTACCCTTTTTAAAGGGTCGGAAGGAAGCTCTTCCTCGTTTTTCCGTAGCTTTCCTTTTGGAGATTGCTCTAGAAGGAGGGCCTCCTCGAAAGGGCTGTTGTGATGTACGAGCTCCTTTCTTTTCTTCACTGGCCACAGGCCTATTCTTCTTCGATGATTGCTTGAGGAGATCCTGAGTCGCCTTCTCAGTTAGTGAATGTGAAATATCCTTCACTAACTGAGAAGGGAACAAATGCTCTGATAATGCAGTGAAAAGTAAAGCGGCTCTCTGCGAGGGAGAGATGGCTTTAGTCAAGAATGAACTAAAAACCGCTCTCTTTTTTAAAATCCCCGCTCCAAAGAGAGAGGTGACCTCTCCCGAACCATCCTGAACCGCTTTACCTATGCATGTCAGGATGCTAAGCAAAACTTCTGGATTTAAGCCTTCTGCTTCATGGGTCTTTTTGGCCAAAACCCCAAGGGACCAATCCAGGAAATTGAACACTTCCAAGACGTGGAAAAGCCCCTTGAGGAGGTGATCCAATTCAGAAAGGCCCAATGTCGCTCGAGCCGAGTTTAAGGCCTGCCTCCTCAACGAGTCTACTAGACTTGAGAAGTCAGATTCTGCTGAAGCAGGAAGAGACAGTCCCATGTTCTCTCCAGTCTCGTACCATATGCCTCTTCTGCCCGTCAGTTTGGCCAGAGGCATACAAAACACCGTCCTCCCCAGTTCCTTCTTTGATTGAATCCAGGAACCGAGAGACTGAAGGGCCCTCTTCATTGATATGGCCGGTCTCATTTTAAGGAAGGACGACGACTTCAGAGCTTTAGCACTCAAAAAGAGAGAGCGCGGAGAAGGAGGAGCCGCTGGAGTCAGAGAATCTCCATATTCTTCAAGGAGAGCCGTAAGAACTTTATAATTCGAAAGTCCTTCTTTACTTGGAGCCTCATCTTCTGACACTTCCTCTAGGTCGAGAGGGTCAGAAGGAGAACGATCCCTTCTTTCGCATGTATCTTCCTTCTACTTCATTCTCTCAGAAGGCGAAGGACTTCTCATAGGTGAGGGACTAAGTGACATTGCCTCCCTATGTCTACCAACTGGTGATTCTTGTCTGACTGGCGCCTGGCGCCTATCAGGCTCTTCGCGCCTGGCTGGCTCCTCATTCCTGGTTGGCGCCTGGCGCCTGGTTGGCGTCTGGCGCCTGGAATGATCTTTGTTGTAATCTGGCGCCTTGCGCCTGGAATGATCTTGGTTGTAATCTGGCGCCTTGCGCCTGGTTGGCTCTTCACGCCCTGTGAGAACTTCTCTCTTATACCGTGAATCACTTTCAGGTGTTGCCTGGCGCCTGCTTGGCGCCTGGTGCCTGGCTGGCGCCACGCGCCTGGGTGGCGCTTCTTCCTCCTCTACCTCTTGCCTGTCCAGTGCTTCGTTCCCCCCAGAGGTGGCCGCCTGTGCGACATCTTTCCTGGAGGGTTCGTTGCGCCTGGCAGGAGATCGGTGTCTAGATCTTTTGATAGGCAGCTTGTCGTCCTTTCTACGAGGAGGCTCTTTGGACAGGACTCCCACCAAAGAAGCTAGCTGCTCCTGTAGATTTAACAGGATCTTCTTGGTCGAAGGCTCTCTTTCCTCTACATAAGAAGGAGAGGGAGATCTGGAAGGCGCTTGAGGTTCCCTTGCAGCAAAGGGAGTCGACTGTATTCTAGCTCTCTGATAACCGAGGGCGCTTCTTCTTCTGAAAAGCGCTCGGGGCTAGAATCCAAAGCAGGCTCTTTCCAGTTCCTCTTCAAGGGGCGAGAAAGATTCGTGTCCTTCCACCTGCGTTTCGGTGAGGGAGATCCCGAAGAAGAGTCTTTGTTATCTTTCAATAGATAGTTAATATAGGGCTTCACTGAAACACTTGCGTAAATCCTTAAGCCATATAATACGTGAAAATGATAATTATAAAAGTTATACACTGGAGGAGCTTTGAACAGTGGCGGGCTATGGCGTAGACTAATTGCAGTGATACCAGATACAGACAAATGAATAGCGCACCACAAAATGATATAAATGCTACATAATATTCCCTATGCTCCGATAAATATGAATAATTGCATTTACGTATTCCTAACACAACATGTATGCTAAATGTGCATTAGAAATACAGGTACATATTAATAATAATAATAATCATACATATAAGTAAATAATTGTGATAATCCATCACCTCCCCCTCCCCTTTGCGTTCAAAGAGCTTTATGAACGGGTATGGAGTCTAGGTGAACGTCGATACTCTAGGTGAGTGTCACTTTGCGGTTGTTGACTTGTAGCAGGGGCTACATCCTTCTTCTTTGGAGACTGTTGCATCTCATCCCGCAATTGTGAATTAGGGAGATGTACAGGGCGTAAGAAACGGCGGTTACGCCATAATATTCTTCCTGAGGGTAACTTCACATAGTAGTCTCGCGACTTGCCGATGCCCATTATAACGCCTGTCTTATCCCATCGCTTAGAGATAGGGTCTTGAATCCGGACATTATCATCAAGCTTAAGTGGTGCCAATGGGTGTGGGTGTGCATGGCTGTCATACCGTATTTTGGCTGCTTGAGAACATGATGCTACACGACTGTCGTATTCTTCTGCTTTCGCTTGCCATTCCTGCTTGAATGATGATGCATGGGCTGGGACACATGATCGGAGGGCTTGGCCATATAATATTTGTGCTGGAGAACGGCCAGCATAGTTAGGAGTATTCCGTATCTCCAACAATCCTCTGTCAAAGTCTTCGGTGTCGATATTCCCGGAAGGTGCTACCTTTAGGATAAAATGTTTGACCTTCTTTACAGCTGCTTCAGCATGGCCATTGCTTTGGGGATAGTGGGGTGTGGACATCACATGTTGAACACCCCATCTGCCCAAAAAATTTTTGAATTCAGAGCTGGTGAACTGAGGTCCACCATCTGTCATCAGCCTTACAGGAACACCTAAGTCTCGGAAGATGTGGCTGAAGT
Organism: Macrobrachium nipponense; assembly: GCF_015104395.2. Lineage (NCBI taxonomy): Eukaryota > Metazoa > Arthropoda > Malacostraca > Decapoda > Palaemonidae > Macrobrachium > Macrobrachium nipponense. The sequence continues at coordinate 64,288,022 of NC_061110.1, read as the reverse complement.
GTCGTGTCCGTGCTTCTGCTGTAGTATTAGTACCAAATTTTACCACTACTGGCCATCCAGATAGCCTGACTACATACACGAGGAAAGATTTCCCAGCAACACTGAAGAAATCAGCCGATACTGATTCGAAAGGACGAGAGGGGTTCTCGTTGCATAACCACGGCTCCTGCTGTTGACTTGGCTGCATTATCTGACATGGCTCACAGGTCCGTTGGACCACCGTATTTGTTTATATCGTGAAATTAATAACCCTGGCCAATATACAGTCTGTTTAGCCCGACGCTTAGTTGCCTCCACACACGATGGCTGTCATGAAGGCGTGTTAAAATATTGCGTCGCATAGCTGAGGGAACCACTATTCGGGCTCCGTACAATACAAGGTCATCATCGGTGTATAATTCCTCCCTTATTTTCCAATAGGGTAGTATGTCATTGTGGAGATCGTAGCGGTGTGACTGGGGAATCCATTGGCAACGTTCTGGAGGAGTCTGTGTATGGGGGGTCCCTTCACGTGCTGCGGTGCGAATTTCTTCCAAGGTAAGATCTTGTGTAGTTGATGTCTTCACCTCTGAAATTGCGTTGACGGTCTTGGCTATTACACTCCTTAGGGAAAGATGGGTTTCACTATTTAGCATATCATCCTCAGACGTTGGGAGGCTCACAGGAGAACGTGAGAGGGCATCAGGGATGCAATGTTCCTTGCCCCTTACGCCACACTGCAGTGAAGATATATGGTGAAACTTTCTCTTTTAGACGTTGTAGACGTTGTTTTTGTGTTTTCCACTGCATCCAAAGTATATGTATTCAAGATGGGTACCAGGGGTCTATGGTCAGTCACCAATGTGAAATGGGGTAATCCAAGTAAGAAATGACGACATTTAGTCATAGCCCAAACTGAAGCTAAACATTCCAACTCAATGGTGGCCCATCTAGTTTCTGCATCAGCCAAAAATCGTGAACCACACTGGACCACGCGGAAATGGCCTTCCCCGTGGTCTTGCAGAAGGGCAATATCCTAAACCATATAAACGAGAAGCATCCGTTTGCAGTATAGTGGGGCACGTCGGGTCAAAATGAGCTAGCACAGGTGGCTGAGAGAGAGCCTTTTTAACACTGGCAAAGGCAGCATCGTGATCTGCCGTCCACGTAAAGGATCTCTTGGGGCTCATTAGTGGTCGAAGTGGATCTGCTGCAGCTGCAAGATTGGGTGAAAAATCTGTCAACTGGTTAGTAAGGCCAATGAATGACCTTAAATCTGTCAGATTTGCTGGCTTCGGGAACTCTGATATAGCTCGAACTTCTCCTTATCAGCTGCAATTCCATCTTCAGATAATGTGTATCCACAAAATGATACAGCAGGGCTAGCAATGATAAACTTTTCTTGCATTTTAAAGTAATACCATGAGTCCTACAACGTGACAAAACTTTGTTAACCCTGCATAAGTGAGAATAATAATCCCTATCATATACAAGAATGTCATCCACCACCTTAACACAATTTTGGATGCCTTGAAGGGCAACATCACCTCTCTGCAGTAGGCATCTCCTGAGGCGCTGAATCCCATAGGAGAACGACGATAGCGATACCGACCATAGGGCGTGATGAATGTTGTAAGGGCTTGTCTTCCTCTGCTAGTGGGATCTGCCAATACCCACACAATGCATCCATAGTGGAGAAATACCTGGAAGTAGGATTGAGGCTCCTAATTGCACTAAACGGTGATGGTGAAGGATGGGCTGGCCTTTGCACCTGTGAATTTAACTTGCTTAAATCTGTGGTGACACGAACACCACCTGTAGGTTTTGGGCACAACCACTAAGGGGTGACACCATGGGGACGGCTGATCCCCAACAGGTTCAATGATACCTTGTGCTACCATTGCCTCTAACTCAGTCTTGACGTCCTCTTGAAAGGCTAGTGGTATTGTCCGTGGAGTGTAGATTGCAAAGGGCTTGGCATCCTCTTTAAGGTGAATACGCATGGGCGGCCCAGTCATTGGCTTAAGTTGTGCTCCTTGATGAAACTGCTCCTTTGTCATTAGCACATCGCTATATTCCTTAAGAAAGTATTGCCTGGCTTCTTTCCGGTGACATTGTAGCAGGGGGTGGAGAAACAGATGTAGTTTCAGATGCTATAACTTGGCTGGCTGGCACCTGACTGGTTCCTACTGAAGTCCTGCTCAGTTTTCCTCTCTTGCATTTGACGCGGGAAGTCCCAGGGAATGACCCTTAGGTGTCGGAGGGCATCATAACACAGTAGGGGTGTTGGGAGAAAACTAAGGACGTCAATATACCCCTTGTATGATATATTACCATATGTCATCATGGCCTCCATTGATCCCAATACTTTACTTCCATGGGTGATCCATCAGCGTTGGAGAACTGCAATTCAGGGGGAGGCCGCAATTCCTCGATACCGATGCCCAGTGCTTGTAGATGCTGCACTCCAAACACAGTGGTATCTGCACCGGTATCAGGGATAACGTTGATCTTCCTGATTTACCGCCATATGCAACATGTAAATTGATAGGCGGTGAGGGGCAACCTTGAGGGCGTAAAGCGACTGAACGTATAGCTGGAGAAGATGTCTTGACGGTGTTCAATTTTTATTTTTTTTTCCTTTAAATCCTTCGACTCCCTAGTTCCCTTTGACTTTTTCTGTGCACAGCAAACATCATAGTGGCCAAATTTATAGCAAACTCGGCACTCCTTAGCCAATGCGGGGACATGCAGCAGTGTATGGGAAATGGCCAGTTTTAGCACAGTTCCTGCATTTGTGAGATGCTGCCTTACATGTGTCGCTATGATGCTGTTGACCACAATTCTTGCATCTGCTACTGAAAGAAGGGTTTTCTCCTCAAGTAACTTTCTTATGTTGTGGCGCTTAGCAGCAACCTTCTTTTGCTTCTTGTAGTTTGACACAGCACGTACTGAAGTCTGTGGAGCCTTTAGCTCAGTCGTTGTCTTCTTTGCAGCTTCAAAAGCCTGCAAGTTAGCTTTACTTCCTCAAGTGTTGCTGTAGTTGGCATGCTGATGAGCTTCTTGTGAGTTCTTCATTCCTTATGCCAACCAAAATGGCGTGTTTTCATTGCGACTCCACGCAGTTAACGCCTTTACACAAATCAACCTCCTCCGAGGGAGAGCCTGTTTGTAAACCGAACGAAAAAAATTCCGTTTTAAATGAACTTCGGCCATTTCTGCTTGCTTACATTGTTTTTTTTTTTTTTTTTACGCCATCTTTGTTATCTTTCAATAGATAGTTAATATAGGGCTTCACTGAAAACACTTGCGTAAAAGCTAAACGGCGAAGTGCCTCATTCTGCTGACCCTTTATATAAGTTTCAATTTGAGTTAAAACACCATCTAAAAGCATAGGTGAGTCTGGCGGAATACCCAAATTGTGCTCTAACAAGCGTCTCATCTCAACACTTAGGCATGCCCTTAGCTGTATTAATTGCTTAGGTTGTGGTAAATTATCCAAATCTACCATAACAGCATAATCATTCCATCCTCGCTTCCATTCTGTGTATTGTCTATAGGTGACATCGTGAGTTAATGGTGGAGGCAAATTTACTGTAACCTTAGGTGCTTGCACAGCTAAATTAGGCCCTTGGAGAACGCTTGCAGATGTAGGTACTGGTAAGGGGGCCCTATGCCATCACTTGCTTGAGGTACGGGGTGCCTGGGGCCAGTCATAGCTTCAATTAATGCTTTAAATTCTTCCTGATGCCTGACATTGTCCTCTTTTCTTCTTTCTTCATCTTGTTTTCTTCTTTCTTCATCTTTTCTATCCATGTATTCAAACATCTTGCTGATAAAATCCATGGCCGAAGGGGTTGATGAGGGAGAAGTAGATCTTGAATGTGTTGGAGATGACGTCATGTCGGCGGTGGTTGAGGAAGATGGGGAAGAAACCTCCAAAGTCTTCGGTCTCTTCCCTTTATCGTGTTTTGGCGGCATAAATAGACAATTCAAACGAAATAAGAGAAAATATCGCTTAGCGCCTTCAGTGTATTGGCGGCCTAAATAGAAAATTCAATCGAAAAAAGATAGAATATCGCTCAGCGCCCTCAGTAGTAACGTCACAATGACGTCACAAACGATAGCCAATCACCGACTACAATAGCTCTAGGTAACAGAGCAAGATCGGAGCTGGCAACACTGTAACTGCTGTGGTCTCTTGCGCCGTTGCACATACGGTGAACGCAAGTAGTCGCCCCTCAAACGCTGGCGAGTATGGGTGTGACGCTCTGTTCTGGCCTCTGCAGACGGCCAACGCACACTAGTCCTAATTTAGGTAGCCATCACGATATATTGAGTCACTGTAATAAAGCCCCAGCAATATATTGAGTCACTGTTAAAAAGCCCCAACAATATATTGAGTCACTGTAAACCACACAAGCTCACTGCCAATATGTACATACATCCAAACGAAGCTCGAGTTCACTGCTGCTTGGTAACTTGGTTACGATGAACACGAACACTTGGTCTTTGCTGCTTTGACCAAGTTGGTTGGAGAAGTTAATAACTGATCGAAATTTCAGTTATGGCAAGTCACTCACTGCGCCATCTTTGTTATCTTTCAATAGATAGTTTAATATAGGGCTTCACTGAAAACACTTGGCGTAAATCCTTAAGCCATATAATATGTGAAAATGATAATTATAAAAGTTATACACTGGAGGAGCTTTGAACAGTGGCGGGCTATGGCGTAGACTAATTGCAGTGATACCAGATACAGACAAATGAATAGTGCACCACAAAATGATATAAATGCTACATAATATTCCCTATGCTCCGATAATATTCCCTATGCTCCGATAAATATGAATAATTGCATTTACGTATTCCTAACACAACATGTATGCTAAATGTGCATTAGAAATACAGGTACATATTAATAATAATAATAATCATACATATAAGTAAATAATTGTGATAATCCATCACCTCCCCCTCCCCTTTGCGTTCAAAGAGCTTTATGAACGGGTATGGAGTCTAGGTGAACGTCGATACTCTAGGTGAGTGTCACTTTGCGGTTGTTGACTTGTAGCAGGGGCTACATCCTTCTTCTTTGGAGACTGTTGCATCTCATCCCGCAATTGTGAATTAGGGAGATGTACAGGGCGTAAGAAACGGCGGTTACGCCATAATATTCTTCCTGAGGGTAACTTCACTAGTAGTCTCGCGACTTGCCGATGCCCATTATAACGCCTGTCTTATCCATCGCTTAGAGATAGGGTCTTGAATCCGGACATTATCATCAAGCTTAAGTGGTGCCAATGGGTGTGGGTGTGCAATGGCTGTCATACCGTATTTTGGCTGCTTGAGAACATGATGCTACACGACGGTCGTATTCTTCTGCTTTCGCTTGCCATTCCTGCTTGAATGATGATGCATGGGCTGGGACACATGATCGGAGGGCTTGGCCATATAATATTTGTGCTGGAGAACGGCCAGCATAGTTAGGTAGTATTCCGTATCTCCAACAATCCTCTGTCAAAGTCTTCGGTGTCGATATTCCCAGAAGGTGCTACCTTTAGGATAAAATGTTTGACCTTCTTTACAGCTGCTTCAGCATGGCCATTGCTTTGGGGATAGTGGGGTGTGGACATCACATGTTGAACACCCCATCTGCCCAAAAAATTTTTGAATTCAGAGCTGGTGAACTGAGGTCCACCATCTGTCATCAGCCTTACAGGAACACCTAAGTCTCGGAAGATGTGGCTGAAGTGTCGTGTCGTTGCTTCTGCTGTAGTATTAGTACCAAATTTTACCTCTACTGGCCATCCAGATAAGCCTGACTACCTACACGTGGAAAGATTTCTCAGCAACACTGAAGAAATCAGCCGATACTGATTCGAAAGGATGAGAGGGGTTCTCGTTGCATAACCACGGCTCCTGCTGTTGACTTGCTGCATTATCTGACATGGCTCACAGGCGTGGACCGTATTTTTGTTTATATCTGAATTATACCTGGCCAATATTACAGTCTGTTTTAGCCCGACGCTTAGTTGCCTCCACACCACGATGGCTGTCATGAAGGCGTGTTAAAATATTGCGTCGCATAGCTGAGGGAACCACTATTCGGGCTCCGTACAATACAAGGTCATCACGGTGTAAATAATTCCTCCCTTATTTTCCAATAGGGTAGTATGTCATTGTGGAGATCGTAGCGGTGACTGGGGAATCCATTGGCCAAACGTTTCCTGGGAAGGAGGGGTTCCTTTGTGTATGGGGGGTCCTCACGTGCTGCGGTGCGAATTTCTTCCAAGGTAAGATCTTGTGTAGTTGATGTCTTCACCTCTGAAATTGCGTTGACGGTCTTGGCTATTACACTCCTTAGGAAAGATGGGTTTCACTATTTAGCATATCATCCTCAGACGTTGGGAGGCTCACAGGAGAAAACGTGAGAGGGCATCAGGGATGCAATGTTCCTTGCCCTTACGCCACACTGCAGTGAAGATATATGGTGAAACTTTCTCTTTTAGAGGCTTGTAGACGTGTGTTTCCACTGCATCCAAAGTATATGTATTCAAGATGGGTAACCAGGGGTCTATGGTCAGTCACCAATGTGAAATGGGGGTAATCCAAGTAAGAAATGACGACATTTAGTCATAGCCCAAACTGAAGCTAAACATTCCAACTCAATGGTGGCCCATCTAGTTTCTGCATCAGCCAAAAATCGTGAACCACACTGGACCAAGCGGAAATGGCCTTCCCCGTGGTCTTGCAGAAGGGCATATCCTAAACCATATAAACGAGAAGCATCCGTTTGCAGTATAGTGGGGGCACGTCGGGTCAAAATGAGCTAGCACAGGTGGCTGAGAGAGAGCCTTTTTAAACACTGGCAAAGGCAGCATCGTGATCTGCCGTCCACGTAAAGGATCTCTTGGGGCTCATTAGTGGTCGAAGTGGATCTGCTGCAGCTGCAAGATTGGGTGAAAAATCTGTCAACTGGTTAGTAAGGCCAATGAATGACCTTAAATCTGTCAGTTGCTGGCTTCGGGAACTCTGATATAGCTCGAACCTTTCTCCTTATCAGCTGCAATTCCATCTTCAGATAATGTGTATCCACAAAATGATACAGCAGGGCTAGCAATGATAAACTTTCTGGCATTTAAACGTAATACCATGATGTCCTACCAACGTGACAAAACTTTGTTAAACCCTGCATAAGTGAGAATAATAATCCCTATCATATACAAGAATGTCATCCACCACCTTAACACAATTTTGGATGCCTTGAAGGGCAACATCACCTCTCCTGCAGTAGGCATCTCCTGAGGCGCTGAATCCCATAGGAGAACGACGATAGCGATACCGACCATAGGGCGTGATGAATGTTGTAAGGGCTTGGTCTTCCTCTGCTAGTGGGATCTGCCAATACCCACACAATGCATCCATAGTGGAGAATACCTGGAAGTAGGATTGAGGCTCCTAATTGCACTAAACGGTGATGGTGAAGGATGGGCTGGCCTTTGCACCTGTGAATTTAACTTGCTTAAATCTGTGGTGACACGAACACCACCTGTAGGTTTGGGCACAACCAATAAGGGGTGACACCATGGGGACGGCTGATCCCCAACAGGTTCAATGATACCTTGTGCTACCATTGCCTCTAACTCAGTCTTGACGTCCTCTTGAAAGGCTACGTGGTATTGTCCGTGGAGTGTAGATTGCAAAGGGCTTGGCATCCTCTTTAAGGTGAATACGCATGGGCGGCCCAGTCATTGGCTTAAGTTGTGCTCCTTGATGAAACTGCTCCTTTGTCATTAGCACATCGCTATATTCCTTAAGAAAGTATTGCCTGGCTTTCTTCCGGTGACATTGTAGCAGGGGGTGGAGAAACAGATTGTAGTTCAGATGCTATAACTTGGCTGGCTGGCACCTGATTCTAGATCCCTATGAAGTCCTGCTCAGTTTCCTCTCTTGCATTTGACGCGGGAAGTCCCAGGGAATGACCCTTAGGTGTCGGAGGGCATCATAACACAGTAGGGTGTTGGGAGAAAACTAAGGACGTCAATATACCCCTTGTATGATATATGTATTACCATATGTCATCATGGCCTCCATTGATCCCAATACTTTACCTTCCATGGGTGATCCATCAGCGTTGGAGAACTGCAATTCAGGGGAGGCCGCAATTCCTCGATACCGATGCCCAGTGCTTGTAGATGCTGCACTCCAAACACAGTGGTATCTGCACCAGTATCAGGGATAACGTTGATCTTCCCTGATTTACCGCCATATCAACATGAAAAATTGATAGGCGTGAGGGGCAACCTTGAGGGCGTAAAGCGACTGAACGTATAGCTGGAGAAGATGTCTTGACGGTGTTCAATTTATTTTCCTTTAAATCCTTCGACTCCCTAGTTCCCTTTGACTTTTTCTGTGCACAGCAAACATCATAGTGGCCAAATTTATAGCAAACTCGGCACTCCTTAGCCAATGTGGGACATGGCAGCAGTGTATGGGAAATGGCCAGTTTTAGGACACAGTTCCTGCATTTGTGAGATGCTGCCTTACATGTGTCGCTATGATGCTGTTGACCACAATTCTTGCATCTGCTACTGAAAGAAGGGTTTTTCTCCTGCGAGTAACTTTTCTTAGGTTGTGGCTGCTTAGCAGCAACCTTCTTTTGCTTCTTGTAGTTTGACACAGCACGTACTGAAGTCTGTGGAGCCTTTAGCTCAGTCGTTGTCTTCTTTGCAGCTTCAAAAGCCCTGCAAGTTAGCTTTACTTCCTCAAGTGTTGCTATAGTTGGCATGCTGATGAGCTTCTTGGTGAGTTCTTCATTCCTTATGCCAACCAAAATGGCGTGTTTCATTTGCGACTCCACGCAGTTAACGCCTTTACACAAATCAACCTCCTCCGAGAGCTGTTGTAAACGAACGAAAAAATCCGTTAATGACTCGCCTTCTGCTTGCTTACATTGCGCCATCTTTGTTATCTTTCAATAGATAGTTAATATAGGGCTTCACTGAAACACTTGCGTAAAAGCTAAACGGCGAAGTGCCTCATTCTGCTGACCCTTTATATAAGTTTCAATTTGAGTTAAAACACCATCTAAAAGCATAGGTGAGTCTGGCGAATACCCAAATTGTGCTCTAACAAGCGTCTCATCTCAACACTTAGGCATGCCTTAGCTGTATTAATTGCTTAGGTTGTGGTAAAAATTTATCCAAATCTACCATAACAGCATAATCATTCCATCTCTGCTTCCATTCTGTGTATTGTCTATAGGTGACATCGTGAGTTAATGGTGGAGCAAATTTACTGTAACCTTAGGTTTGCTTGGCACATCTAAATTAGGTCCCTTGGAGAACGCTTGCTAGATGTAGGTACTGGGGTAGGGGGCCCTATGGCCATCACTTGCTTGGAGGTACGGGGTTGCCTGGGGGGCCACGGTCCCAATAGCTTCAATTAAAGTGCTTTAAAAAATTCTTCCTGATGCCTGACATTGTCCTCTTTTCTTCTTTCTTCATCTTGTTTTTCCCGTGTTTTCGTTTCTTCATCTTTTCTATCCATGTATTCAAACATCTTGCTGATAAAATCCATGGCCGAAGGGGTTGATGAGGGAGAAGTAGATCTTGAATGTGTTGGAGATGACGTCATGTCGGCGGTGGTTGAGGAAGATGGGGAAGAAACCTCCAAAGTCTTCGGTCTCTTCCCTTTATCGTGTTTTGGCGGCATAAATAGACAATTCAAATGAAATAAGAGAAAATATCGCTTAGCGCCTTCAGTGTATTGGCGGCCTAAATAGAAAATTCAATCGAAAAAAGATAGAATATCGCTCAGCGCCCTCAGTAGTAACGTCACAATGACGTCACAAACGATAGCCAATCACCGACTACAATAAGCTCTAGGTAACAGAGCAAGATCGGAGCTGGCAACACTGTAACTGCTGTGGTCTCTTGCGCCGTTGCACACACGGTTGAACGCAAGTAGGTCGCCCCTCAAACTCTGGCGAGTATGGTGTGTGACGCTCTGTTCTGGCCTCTGCAGACGGCCAACGCACACTAGTCCTAATTTAGGTAGCCATCACGATATATTGAGTCACTGTAATAAAGCCCCAGCAATATATTGAGTCACTGTTAAAAAGCCCCAACAATATATTGAGTCACTGTAAACCACACAAGCTCACTGCCAATATGTACATACATCCAAACGAAGCTCGAGTTCACTGCTGCTTGGTAACTTGGTTACGATGAACACGAACACTTGGTTCTTGCTTGCTTTGACCAAGTTGGTTGGAGAAGTTTAATAACTGATCGAATTCAGTTATGGCAAGTCACTCACTGCGCCATCTTTGTTATCTTTCAATAGATAGTTTAATGATAGGGCTTCACTGAAACACTTGCGTAAATCCTTAAGCCATATAATACGTGAAAATGATAATTAGTTAGTACCACTGGAGGAGCTTTGAACAGTGGGGGCGGGCTATGGCGTAGGACTAATTGCAGTGATACCAGATACAGACAAATGAATAGCGCACCACAAAATGTATAAATGCTACATAATATTCCCTATGCTCCGATAAATATGAATAATTGCATTTACGTATTCCTAACACAACATGTATGCTAAATGTGCATTAGAAATACAGGTACATATTAATAATAATAATAATCATACATATAAGTAAATAATTGTGATAATTCATCAAAGAGAAGCACTCACGCAGGACACTTTTTCTATAGCGGTCCCTAGCAGTCTGAGGCGATACAGATCCTGCCGAAGGGACGCCTGATCGGTGGGGAATCTCCACAACCTCCGTAAGGCTTTCGACTTTCCTTCTCCTCTGGGCCAGGGAGCTTGGAAGAGGTCTAGACCTGGGAGCGTCCACTACACTGGGGACACTTACATCACTAGAAATATCACCTTCACTTTGCTTACCTTCCAAAGCCGCCATTTTTTCTTGCATCCTTTGAAGGGAAGCTTTCAGGTCTGCAATTTCCGAAGCCGAATCTGTAGGATTTGCAAACTGTGATCGGCCTGATACAGAGGGAGAATAATTATGAGGAGAAGAAGCTACAGAACTAGATAAAGGTTCATTAGATCTAGATCTACTAAGGCTTTTAGAAGCCGCTTTCCTCACTCTCTCTCTCTCTAACTTCTTCAAGTAAGAAGTTAGTCTTCCATTCTTCAGCACTCAACCTTTCACATTCATTACAGGTGTTAGCAAAAGAACATTCAACAACTCTACAACGTCGGCATACAGTGTGAGGATCTACCGAAGCCTTCGGCATCCTCATCTTGCAGCCTTCATTCACACACACTCTCACACCAACACTTGAGTCAGACATTTTAAAGAAAAATCCAAAGCCAAGTTAAAAAACAATTCCACGATAGCGAATGGGCCAAAAACAAAAACGATCCAAGTACGTCACAAAAGTCGGTCGAAAGAAGATCAATTGCGTTGAAAAAAGAATTCCAGTCAGGAGGTAGTAACAACAATGTTGACACCACCGGCGACAGAGAAAATCTGATAGAAAACGGGAATGGTTCCTAGTCCTGCCACCCAGGGCAGGGCAGTAGATCACCTGACCTACCAGTAGCGAGTGCCGCGAAATTTGAATTTCTGTCGGGGACGACGGAGTCTATAGCTAAGTATATATCTGACAGGGAAGTTGAATGTATGAAAATGATATTTTCATAATAAAATAAATTTTTGAACATACTTACCTGGTAGTTATATACATAGCTGACATCAAGGACGTTAGCTATGTATATAACTACCAGGTAAGTTAGATGTTTAAAAACATTATTTTTAATGAGTCTGGCCTCAGGCGCCAGAATATCTGAACTGTCGGCTCTCTCTAGAGAACCAAACCATATTGATTTCCTCCCGTCAGGTGAAGTTCTGCTCTCCTCAGATCGGAAATTCTTAGCAAAGAATGAAGACCCACAAAACAGGTGGGCTCCATGGAAGATTATACCTCTCACACAGGACCCATCATTGTGTCCTATCGTCACATTAAAATATTATCTGGGCAGAACTTCTGAAAAATCTTCAGGTCCTCTTTTTATTAGAGAAAAAGGCGGAACCATTTCCTTGAAAGGAATCAGACAACAAATTCTTTATTTTATTAAACAAGCCAATCCGGATTCAGTCCCTCATGTCCATGATATCCGGGCAGTGGCTACCTCAGTTAATTATTTTCATAAAATGAACTTCGAGGATCTTAACAAATATACGGGTTGGAAATCCCCGACAGTATTTAAACGTCACTATCTGAAGAATTTATAGGCCCTTAAATATTCAGCAGTGGCTGCAGGGAGCATTGTCTCCCATGATCCGGCCTAGTTTTGTAACTCTATTTCCTATTCTTTTATTTTGCTATTAATCTTTCTTTTGATGCTCACTCTCACCTACCTGCCTCGCTCGTAATCCCTGCCTGTCTACCTTATGTTCCGGTCTAGATTGCTCATCAACCCACTCCTGGACATGTACATAGTTCATAATTGTTTGCTTTTTGTATTCCTTACCTGCTGTTTTTTCCCAGGATAGTATGCTATTCTTACATTGGTTATTAAAACATAATTTTAAGAAAATTTTTATTTTTCCTTATAGTATATCTGTAAAATTTTGTGATTTACCAAGCTTTATGGCCAATTCTCTGATACTATTTCACCGGCCGACACAGGTCAAACCCAGAAAAGGGATTTTGACGAAGGAAAAATCTATTTCTGGGGGAAGACCTCTGTCGCCCGGTGAACCCATCCCTCTTCTCTCCTGATCCCCCACCCTTTAGCTGGCCCAAGCTTGGGTGCGTAATTCAGGAATGAAGCGCTCGGGCAGAAGTTATAGCAGTAGTGAGCGGAAGGTAGACGTAGGGTAGACGACGTAATGGCACCTATCTAGAGAGGGGTTTTGAGAGGAGTCTTCTAATTGGCAGAATATCTGTGGTAGTGGTTTCCACTCGCCCTTATCTTATACCGACACCCTTTATGGGTGAGCGAGCTGAGGTAGTAACTTCAGCATTCCATTTAGCTTTTTTCTCTGGTATATTTAGCATCTATTTATACCTAGAAATGTGTGCTACAGGAACATTTCACTGGGCATCACAGGTCTTCCCCCAGAAATAGATTTTTCCTTCGTCAAAATCGCCTTTGACTGCCTAACTTTAACTTGTCCTTGTGTTCATTTTTTGCTGCTTTACATCTTTATGTATGCTACAATAAGCTATACTATTATGACACAAAAATCAGCTTCCCATCCCAGAAAATAACTCTTAATGGCCTTTCAAAAGAAAAATAGGATTATGCCAGAATGAGAGGAAGCAAGTGAATCTGGGACACATGATTTGACTGAGGGAGAAATATAAGGATAAGAGCTTTGGGGACAGGCGTCACGAGGGCAGCGCGGATGGCACACTGCACGCATAATCTTAAAGATCAGATGATGAAATCTCCTTGACTATCCCTGAGAAAATGGGCAGTTTGAACTGCTAGACATGCAAAACTTTTGCCATCCTGAATCAGCTACCTAAAGATATGTTGTGAGTAGTGTTGAACAGAACAAGAGATGAATTAAATGTCTGGAAAATAGTTTGAGTTTTTAAATGGAAAAGTGAAACAGATACTATTTTAGTAAAGATAATGGTACTGTAGAGAACAGAAATGCAAAATCATCTATATGACAGTTATTGCACTGTGTACTATACACTTTTGATAGCTAAGGGAGTAAATTCATAAATAAAACTCACTTTGGCCAAATTTTTCTCTAGCTGAATGGCTTCCTCATCTGTCAATTCTTTTATCTTAGGTTGATTTGCAGCTTCCATCTCCTCCAGTTCTCGTTTTTTTCTCTTTTCTTGTTTCTGTCGTTCCATTTCTTCATAACTAGCTTTCTTCTTCTTTTGTTCTTGGAGAGCTAGGTCCTGATGTTTTTGAAATTTTTCCAAAACCATCTGAAAATTTTAACGTTAACATGAATAATTTCTGAGTTAATATTAATCACATTCATAATTACATTTGATACATTTAAGCTCCAAATATCCTAACACAAAAGTTTTATATTATGTATTCTATCATATAAAATATATACAAGCAACAAAGATGAACATTTCCATGACTTCACTATTTTTCCAGTTAACCCTTTAACGCCGATTGGACGTATTAAACGTCGATATACATTGTCTGTTGGGTGCCGATTGGACGTATTGTACGTCGATATAAAAAAGTTTTTATTTTAATTTGCGGAAAAATAGTTATAGGCCTACTAGGCAAAAACTTTTGAATCACACGCCTTGGGGGATGCTGGGAGCTCACGGATCAAGGCGTTGTTTTGTTTACGATCGTTACCCAGGCGCGCAAGCGCGAATTTCTTTCTTCTCGCACTAAAAAGCATCAGCGACACATCTCAAAAATTATTTCGTCACTTTGACATAATTTTTGCACCATTTTATATTAGCCGTTACATGGAGAATTATATATGAAAATGTGCGCAATTTCATGTAAAATACAACAAAAAACAACTCATGGTTGTAGCTTTTATCAGTTTTGAAATATTTTCATATAAATAACAATAAGTGCCAAAATTTCAACTTTCGGTCAACTCTGACTCTATGAAATGGTCGAAAAAATGATATTGTTGTTGTACAATAAAGTTTTGTACATACTTACCTGGCAGATATATACTTAGCTATAGACTCCGTCGTCCCCGACAGAAATTCGAATTTCGCGGCACACGCTACAGGTAGGTCAGATGATCTACCGCCCTGCCGCTGGGTGGCAGGAATAGGAACCATTCCCGTTTTCTAATCAGATTTTCTCTTCCACTTGTCTCCTGAGGGGAGGCTGGGTGGGCCATTTAATCGTATATATCTGCCAGGTAAGTATGAACAAAACTTTATTGTACAATGACAATATCATTTTTGTACATTCAACTTCCCTGTCAGATACGTATATACTTAGCTGATTGGCACCCTTGGCGGTGGGTAAGAGACAGCTAACTACTGAAATAGATAGGAAGACAACATACGTTGTAGGTAACATATAAAACCTTGGTTCCTATCTGTTTAGGCTGAAGACTTCATAGCTACTGCTTAGGAGTCTGCTTCACCTCAAGAGCCTCAGCGAGGATGTGACCTATGGCTAAGAGTTCTTGTGGGTCTGTCGATGGGGTCTTATCCACTTACTCGACAGAGCCTGATGGCATTTGTCAATGGGGTCTTATCCACTTACATGACAACACACCTTGCCTAATGGCATAATCAAGGAGTACAACACCGATCCCGATCACCTGATCCTAACACGAGGGTTAGTAATAAGATTGAAAGGAGTTATCCCCAACCACCTTTCAAGCAACCCTAAAAACTCAACACCAAATTTTTCTAAATCAAACTACAAAAAAAAAATTTTAAGGATCAGTCTTATCTCCTCTTCCCAGCACGGTATCCGCTGATACATAAGGACCCAGAGAGAAGCATTTCTCGTATGTCACTCTGACATCTTTTAAGTAATGGGAAGCATACACCGAGTTGCATCTCCAGTACGTCGCTGCTAAGATATCTTTCATCGACATATTTCTGTTGAAAGATAGAGATGTTGCAACTGCACGTACCTCATGCGCTTTTACCCTTAGCATTTCAAAGGATTCACCTTGGCACTTCATGTGTGCTTCCGTAATCACATTCCTGACAAAGAACGCTAGTGCGTTTTTTGACATGGGTCTCTTAGGATCCTTCACAGCACACCAAAGACTATGATTGCAACCCTGCAGCTACTTCTTCTTTTGAAGATAAAATTTTAAAGCTCTAACTGGACAGAGAGACCTTTCTAACTCCCTCCCAACAAGGGGAGAAAGTCCTTTAACCTCAAAACTTCTGGGCCAAGGTCTAGAAGGGTTCTCGTTTTTAGCTAGAAAAAGAGGTTGGAAAGAGACAACTGCAGAATCTCCTTTAAAACCCACACGTGAGTCTAATGCTTGTAGCTCACTGACTCTCTTGGCAGTTGCGAGGGCCAAGAGAAAAATGCATTTTCTCGTGATATCCCTGAACGATGCTTGATGAGGGGGCTCGAACCTATCAGATGTGAGGAACTTTAGAACCACATCTAGATTCCAGCTAGGAGGAAGAGAAGATCTGGTCTTGGAGGTCTCAAAGGACTGTATAAGGTCATGAAGATCTTTGTTTTCCTCTATTTTCAGGCCCCTATTCCTGAATACAGCAGAGAGCATGCTCCTGTATCCTTTTATTGTGGAAACCGCCAAGTGAGATTCTTCTCTCAGGTATAGAAGAAAATTGGCAATGTCGGTCACAGAGGTATTGGAGGAGGACAGCTTCTTCGACCTACACCATCTACGAAAAACTTCCCACTTCGATTGGTAAATCCGCATGGTAGAGGACCTGCGGGCTCTGGCAATCGCTCTCGCAGCTTTCCGAGAAAAGCCTCTCGCTCTGACAAGTCTTTCGATAGTTGAAAGGCAGTCAGGGAGAGAGCGGGGAGGTTTTTGTGAAACCTCTCGAAGTGGGGTTGTTTGAGCAGATCTGTCCTTTCGGGAAGAGATCTGGGGAAGTCCACCGTCCATTCCAGTACCTCTGTGAACCAGTCTCGAGCGGGCCAAAAGGGAGCGATGAGTGTCATTCTCGTCCCTTCTGAGGACACAAACTTCCTTAACACTTCTCCCAGCAGCTTGAATGGGGGGAAGGCGTAAGCATCTATGCCCGACTAATCCATGAGGAGGGCATCGATCGCTATGGCTCTGCGATCCTCCCCTACCGAGCAGAAGTTTTCCATCCTTCTGGAGAGGAACATGGCGAACAGGTCTATCTGAGGTTTCCCCCAGAGGGACCAAAGTTTCTGGCAGACTTCGGAGTGGAGAGTCCACTCTGTAGGAAGGACCTGGTTCTTCCTGCTTAGTCGGTCTGCTCTTACATTCTTTTCTCCTTGCACAAATCTTGTTAGGAGTATTATGCCTCGCTCCTCTGTCCAGATCAACAGAGCTCTTGCTATCTCGTAAAGGGAGAAAGAGTGAGTCCCTCCCTGCTTCCGGATGTACGCCAGAGATGTGGTATTGTCCGAGTTGACCTGGACTACCACGCCTCTGACGTCTGATTCGAAGTGCTTCAGAGCTAGATGGATAGCTAGAAGTTCCTTCGCGTTGATGTGCCAGGACACCTGTTCTCTTGTCCAGGTGCCTGACACTTCCTTCGTTCCTAGTGTTGCTCCCCAACCTGTCTCCGAGGCGTCGGAAAACAACACTAGGAGAGGGTTCCAAAGCGACAGGGACACTCCTTCGTTCCTCTTTAGAGGGTTTAACCACCACTGCAAGTGGGACTTGATCTCTGGTTGCAGGGGAAAAGAATCTGAAAGTTCCCCTATCTTCCGGTTCCACATTTTTTTCAGGTAGAACTGCAGAGGTCTCATGTGAAGCCTCCCCAGAGAAACGAACTGCTCCAGCGATGAAAGGGTGCCCAGGAGACTGAGCCATTCCCTCACTGAGCTTCGTTCTTTCTCTAAGAAGGCTGAGACTTTGTCCAAGCCTCGAGCAATTCTTTCTCGCGACGGAAACGCTCGAAAACCCTGAGAACCCATCTGAATCCCCAGATAAACAATGTTCTGACTGGGGATCATCTGTGACTTCTCGAGGTTCACCAGCAGTCCGAGAGATCTTACAAGATCCAGAGTCGTTTCCAGGTCCTCCAAACAATGCTGTTTCGATCTTGCCCTTATGAGCCAATCGTCCAAGTAAAGTGATATGTTCACCCCCTTCAGATGTAACCATCTTGCTACGTTCCTCATCAGGCCCGTAAACACTTGAGGAGCCGTCGAAAGGCCGAAGCACAAAGCCCTGAACTGAAAGATCCTGCCCTGTACCATGAATCGAAGGTATTTCCTCGATGCAGGATGCAGGGGGACGTGAAAATACGCGTCCTGCAGGTCGAGGGAGACAATCCAATCTCCCAGACGCAGAGCTACAAGAACCGAGTTGGAAGTTTCCATAGACAACTTTTTCTTCTCTATGAAACGGTTCAATGCGCTCACATCCAGCACAGGCCTCCACCTCCCCGAGGCTTTCGGAACGAGAAACAGTCGATTGCAAAAGCCTTGGGAGCGCGGATCCTTGCACCAGATCGATGGCCTCCTTCTCTAACATCTGATCTACAAGATGTAACAGGGATTCCCTCTTGGCAGGGTCTTTGTACTTCGCAGACAGCTCCCTTGGGGTTGACGTCAAGGGAGGTCTGCCTCTGAAGGAGATGAGATATTCTTCCTCCACAATTGATAGAGACCAAGAGTCTGCTTGTCTCACAGCCCATGCCTCTGAAAACTTCATAAGTCTGGCCCCTACTGGTGTTTGGAGGACTGGTACATCATTTTGTCTTCTTAACTGGTCTAAAAGAAGACCTTCCTCTTCTTTTTGTTCCTCTCTTTCTAGAGGAGGATCGACCCGATGAACTCCCTCGAAAGGGCGGCTGAGGGTTCCGTGACTCCTTCTTCACAGCAGGAATGGTTGGCCTCGTCTTCTTTGCTGATTGCACTAACAGATCTTGTGTCGCCTTCTCAGTGAGTGAGTGAGAAACATCTCTCACTAACTGAGAAGGGAAAGGCTGTTTCAAAAGAGGTGCGTACAGAAGAGACGACCTCTGAATGGGAGAGACAGCTTTCGTAAGGAAGGAGTTGAATACAGCCCTCTTCTTAAGGATTCCTGCTCCAAAGAGGGATGCCACTTCCCCCAATCCATCTTGGACCGCCTTGTCCATGCAAGCCAATACACTGTGTAGGACGTCGGGGCTTAGGAAGTCAGGGTCCTGTGTCTTCTTGGCCAAAGCCCCAAGGAACCAGTCTAAAAAGTTAAAAACTTCCAAGACATGGAATAATCCCTTGAGGAGATGGTCCATTTCCGACATTCCCCAAGTGGTCCTAGCAGATGCAAGCGAATGTCTTCTCGAAGAGTCTACCAGTGTGGAGAAGTCTGCCTCCGCCGAAGCAGGGAGAGCGAGTCCCATTGCTTCTCCTGTCTCATACCAAATGCCTCTCCTCCCAGAAAGCCTGGAGGGGGGGGGGGGGGGGGGGGGGGGGGGGGGGGGGCGGGGGGGGGGGGCAGGTAAAGACAGTTTTCCCCGCTTCCTCCTTGGATCTGAGCCAATTTCCAAAAGATTGTAATGCTCTCTTCATGGAAATGGTTGGCCGCATCTTCAAGAAGGAGGATGATTTTGACGTCCTCGTGCTGGTGAACAACGAACGAGGAGAAGGAGGGGCGGCAGGACTCAGAGAATCGCCGAATTCTTGCAATAAAAGGGCTGCTAAGGTCTTGTAATCTGAGAGACCTGCACCCTTATTGGCTTCAGAGTCAGAAATCTCTTCCATCTCTTGTCCAGTTATGTTGGGAGAAGAGTGAGCCACCGGAGGAGAGCGCCTCCTTTCGCAAGGTGAAGGGCTTTTAGCAGTACCAGCTCTATCCTGACAAGGGCGACTGCCGCCTGTGCGACATCTTGCGTCCCTGTCAGGCGAAGGCTGATCCTGCCAAACGCTCCTATCCATATCAGAGCCATCCTGACAAGGACGACGGCCGCCTGTGAGACATCTAGCGTCCTTGTCAGGAGAAGGCTGTCCTTGCGAAAAACTTCCAACAGTCCCAGCGCCATCCTGACAAGGGCGACGGCCGTCGGTGTGACATCTTGCGTCCCTGTCAGGCGAACGCTGATCCTGTGAAAAGTCACAAAGAGGAGACTCCCGGTTAACTTCTCTCTCAATATCAGATGAAGCTGGAGATCCTGGCGCCTGGCGCTGTCCGTATCGGGAAATATTCATCTGTGCTCTCCGAATCTGGCGATTTCCGTTCTAATGGAGCCTGGCGCCTGAATTTGTCCGAAGACCCTTTCCCGGAGCCCTGTACGTCCGCCGGACGGGATCTCTTGATCGGCAGGAAAGAGTCCTTTCTCTGAGGAGGGTCCTTCATTAGGACTCCTACCAAAGACGAGATTTGTTCTTGCATTTTCATTAGAATCTTCGTCGCTGAATCTTCCTCCTCCTTATCAGACCGAGGGGAAGGAGCTTTGGATGATGAAGGAGACTCCAAGCCGAGAGCAGGCGCAGTACAGGCTTTCTTGGCTCTCTTCTTCTCAGATGGCGGTCCTCTGGAAAACGTTCCGGACTCGAGTCAAAAGCAGGAGCCTTCCAACTTCTTTTGGTAGGTCGCGATAGATCGTCCGAACTCCACCCACGTTTATGCGATGATGAATCGGAAGATGAGAAGCACTGTTATAGGACGCCTTTCCAATGGCGATCCTTGGCAGTCTGGGACGCCTGATTGGTGGGGATTCTCCGTAACCTCCGTAAGGCTTTCGACATTCCTTCTCCTCTGGGCCTGGGAGCTTGGAAGAGGTCTAGGCCTGAGAGCGAGACAGAGCCAACCAGACGCACCCTCCACTGCACTGGGGACACTTTCCACTGCACTTTGCTTACCTTCTAACGCTTTCATTTTACGTTCCATCCTCATGAGGGCAGCCTTCAAATCTCCAATCTCCGATACTGAATTTGCAGAATCTGATAAGGGAGAAGGTGGTAATGCTGCATGGGAGGAAGCAACAATTACTTGAGAGTTAGGTGCTAAACTACTAACTGGCTCGTTAGAGCAAGACATACTCAAACTTCTGGAAGAAGCTTTCCTAGCCTTATCCCTCTCCAATTTCCTTAAGTAGGAATTAAGAGTCTTCCATTCCTCCTCATTCAAATTTACGCATTCATCACAAGTGTTAGAGACAGAACATTCATTCCCCTTACACTGCTTGCACACCGTGTGAGGATCTACCGAAGCTTTCGGTAGCCTCACACTACAACTCTCATTCACACATATTCTTAATGTATAATTAGAGTCCGACATTTCAAGAAAAATTCCAAACCAAATCCAAAAAACAGTCCACAAAAGCGTATGCCAAGCCAGAGATCCAATATGTCACCAAATAATCAGTCCAGAAGATCAACGGCGATGAAAAAACGAAAATCAAGTCAGGAGGTACCAACAACGATGTTGATGGAACCGGCGACAGAGAAAATCTGATTAGAAAACGGGAATGGTTCCTATTCCTGCCACCCAGCGGCAGGGCGGTAGATCACCTGACCTACCTGTAGCGTGTGCCGCGAAATTCGAATTTCTGTCGGGGACGACTGAGTCTATAGCTAAGTATATATCTGACAGGGAAGTTGAATGTACAAAACGCAATTGTAAGCTAAAACTCTTATATTCTAGTAATAATCAATCATTTACCTTCATTTTGCAACAAATTGGAAGTCTCTGACACAATATTTCGATTTCTGGTAAATTTATGAAAAAAACTTTTTCCTTACGTCCGCACAGTAACTCTTCCGAAAAAATTCAGAAATTTTTTCATCCGATTGTCGTAATGTTTGCACCATTTTAAATTAGCCGTTACATAAAGTTTTATATATGAAAATGTGTGCAATTTCATGTAGAATACAACAAAAAAACAACCCATGGTTGTAGCTTTTATCAGTTTTAAAATATTTTCATATAAATAACGATAAATAGAAAAAATTTGTCCTTCGGTCAACTTTAACTCAACCGAAATGGTAAAAAACTGCAATTGTAAGCTACAACACTTACACTCTAGTAATATTCAATCAATTACCTTCATTTTGCAACAAATGGGTAGTCTCTAGCACAATATTTCGATTTATGGCGAATTTTTGAAAACAGCTTTTTTTTACGTCCGCATGTTACGAATTCATGCATCATTTTGTGATAATATTTTCTCTGTGTTGCTTTGATCGTTTTACAATGTGTTATATACCAAAATGATCGCAATTTAGTGTACAATACAACGAAAAAAATTAACTCGTTAGCTTTAACCATTTTGCTCACAGCGCGATTTGTATACAATTATATATGAAATTTTTTTCGTGCTGTCACATATCCCAATATTTGTATATGATAATTATATTTTTTTTCATTTCTGATGGTTGCATACTAACCTTCAGGCAATGGCAAAAAAAGGAGCCAAAATTGAACTCTTAATCTTGAACACTAAGCGTGCTGTGATTTTTTGATAAAAACATTTTTTCCTCTTCAGCGCTCACTCGCGAACGCCACCGGCATACGGGAGACGATTTTTAAAATACCGCTTCGGCGTTTAAGGGTTAAACTACAGTAGTTACCCTAATATTAAGAACTTTTGTATAAAAAAAAATTATAATTGGCTGCATAACTGTACTACAAACAGATTTTAAACAATGTAAAAAAAATTTTAAGTATAGACAAACCATATTTCAGATAATCCTTTCAAACTTTTATCATGAATTTGTTAATTCATCAACTGAAATGAATAACCTTACACCAATCTTTTTGACAAAATATTTATTTTCTTAATACAGTGGGGCATCGCTTATTCACGGATCAGTATTCACGGATCCAGTTAATCACGGGTTTTTTCTTGGACCGTTTCTCATGTTACATCACTGGTATGAATCGCTGCATCACGGGTTTGTTGTGTTGCGTATGCGATGTTTTTCGTAGGCTAACCCTCGGCCGTGGTCCGATAACTACCAAACATCATTTAAAGACTCATATAATGATATTAAATGACAATAAAGGTAATAAAACCATTCTCACCTAATATATTATTGTCCTATCTTCGAAATAAATAGCCTATTCAAGGTTTATGTACGACGTTCATTGGTAGGCTAAGCGTAGTTGCAGTGCGATAACCACCAACGTACACAAACATTCACATTATGATATTAACTGACAATAAAGGTAATAAAACCATTCTTACCATATATATTATAGTCATATCTTCATAATAAATAGCCTATTCGAAGAATAATTCCACATCATTGCACTCAACTTATCGTCGGAGTGGCCAGCCACAAAATGTAAGCATATACCTTTTACCCTTTACGTACGAAAATGGTTTATGTATACGGTTGCGTTCAAAGCGACATTTTTTGTTTTGATAAACTTTTAGAAATTTTAATAGTAGTGGTAGTGATATTACAGTAGTAATAACATTAAGGCTAAAATTAATTCGAACTTCATTATTTTTTTGGCAGTATTCGTATATAACTTCTCTGAACAATGAAGTCATACAAACGCTATTTGTCATAGATTATCGTAAGTATTGCTGTTTGTTATGGCGACGAAGCGTAAACGAAATACATAAAAGCATTTTTTACTTATATATTATCGTCATATCTTCATAATAAAAGGCTATTCGTGGAGTAATTCCATATCAGTGAAATCAATTTTATCTATGCGAGGCCCTGAACAATGAAGTCATACAAACGCTATTTGTCATAGATTATCGTAAGTATTGCTGTTTGTTATTGGCGACGAAGCGTAAACGAAATACATAAAAAAGCATTTTTTTATACCTTTATATATTCTGGTCATCTCTTCATAATAAAAACAAGGCTATTCGGGTGGAGTAATTCCATATCAGTGAAAATCAATATTATCTATGCGAGGCCAGCTAGTGACAAAATGTACGTACGTATATGAAAATCAAATTATGGTAGCGTTCACAGCAAGATTATCTTTCGAAATTTTCATAGTACTATTCATGCTACGTAGTAATAATGTTTGGAATATACATAACATTAATTTTCTTACAAAATATTCATCGTTATTTTGGTAGTGGTAGTGAATAATAGTTTAGAATTATCTACATACACTGCATTGTTATGGGTTTGTGCCAGTGATAAAAAAACCAAAATAACGTTCTCCTTTAAGTCAACGCGTTTAGGAAAAACATGACATAGAATCGACTTTGCGACTTCGTTCACTTTGATATTTTTAACGATACAATAACTATCATTTGTACTACTAAAACCATCTTCACATAAGTAATTTTTCGTGAGATATGTGTTGTTACAAAAGCTAGCTTATACATAAAAGGCTTTTATAATTTAAGTCATCTTAGATATACATATGTACCCAAACTCATTGTGGGGAAATTTACTACTGTTTCCTCGGATATTGAAATACTTTAGCATCATTCAAACACTTTAATAATATAATGCATAAATACTAGGCTATACATATTTACATCGTATACAAATACTACATACAGTTATAATACACATACTTTTATATACAAATTAATCATATGAGTAGTGATCAGACGACAGCTGTGCACTGGACTACGTACGTACTACTTGGAAGATAAAAACAAACAAAAATTTTGTTGTGTTAGTCGCCGGGATAGATTAACATTTTTCCAGAGATTAAAGAGCTGAATTTTGTTTTGAAGGTATGTCAAACCGCGTTAGTAAATAGGTATCATCTTCTAAGGAATTTTTTTTTCTCTCTTTTTGCGGAAGAATCTTCAAGCCATTTTGCATTCAAAGTAATGAGAAGGAATCATTCTATTCTTCATGAAATCAGTAAAATACTTACACTAATAATAAAAACTAAAAAACTAAAACTACGTACTGTATGCAAAACACATACATCATCGTTAGCTTCGTGTGTGTAAACGTTCATTCTAAGAAATTACAGAGTAGTATAACTAACACCTGATTGGTTGGTTGGTACCATGGATATCTGTTATCCAATTGTACTGCCCTCTGCTTCGTTGTTTTATTTATAGAACATACGCCCATGGATGGCACTAGGTTTGAACGTTACCATGTTCGTGATTTTCTGACTGCTGACGGCAAAAATTACTCAATAATTTTCTTTATATAATTATTCCTTCGTGAAAACAATAATATAATATCGCGGTTGACATACCTTCAAAACAAATTCAGCTTTTAATCTCTGGAAAAATGTTAATCTATCCCGGCGACTAACAACAACAAAATTTTTGTTCGTTTTATCTTCCAAGTAGTACGTACGTAGTCCAGTGCACAGCTGTCGTCTGATCACTACTCATATGATTAACTTTGTATATAAAAGTATGTGTATATAACTGTTAACTTTGTATATAAAAGTATGTGTATATAACTGTATGTAGTATTTGTATACGATGAAAATATGTATAGCCTAGTATTTATGCATTATATTATTAGTGTTTGAATGATGCTAAAGTATTTCAATATCCGAGGAAACAGTAGTAAATTTCCCCACAATTGAGTTGGGTGCATATGTTATCTCAAGATGACTTAAATTATAAAAGCCTTTTATGTAATAAGCTAGCTTTTGCAACAACACATATCTTACGAAAAATTACTTATGTGAAGATGGTTTAGTATTACAAATGATAGTTATTGTATCGTTAAAAATATCAAAGTGAACGAAGTCGCAGTCGATTCTATGTCATGTTTTTAACTTTAACGTATAGTGGTATGAAAAACACCAGTGTGTCGTAGCGATGCGTCATCAATATAGTGGTATGAAAATACCACATGGTGTTGTACCGATACGTAATCACAAAGTACAAATCCTTTTCCCGGACCATCCTCAGAATTTTAGACTCTTCAACTTCAAGATCGATATGGTAAAATATATTATATAGTCATACTTATTGTTAAAATTCACAAGTTGAACTGCAAAACATTATTATATTTTGATTGTTATGTACATATATTTTTTGTGTTTTACGGAATGTTTGTTTTGAAAAAAATAATACCTATTAGTGAACATATGGTATTAATTGTCCCACTATTTATTATAGGTGATCTTAATTATCTCACATTCATTTAACAGTATTATATTAATATTTATTTATAAATAAACTGTAATTAATAAATAACAATAATGAAAAACATAAAGGGAAAAAATGTTTTTGCTGCAGTAGTGGTGTTTTGTTTGATTATGCATCTGACCTCACATTTCCGAAATCTGAAAAATTCCAAAAAACCGAAACATCGGAATGTGTGTGTACTGCACATTTTTTAAACACGCACACAATGTCTACACATTTACTGCAAATTACAGTACGTACGTATTTATTCCTGAGAGAGAGAGAGAGATGAGAGAGAGGGGAGAGAGAAAAGAGACGAGAGAGAGAGAGAGAGAGAATGAGAGGGAGATTAAGGACTCCAAGGTGTGTTATTTTTACAATTATTTTATTATCTTGGGATTTTTTTTAATCTTGAGATTTTCTATTCAATTCTCGAGATTAATAAGAAAATTACCGTAAATTGACTAGCATCAGCACACATCTGAATGACTCGGCCATTAGCAGGCTAAACCACCAACCTTATGAACTTGCATGATACATGAGATACATGACAAAACACAAAACCACTGTTTTATTGGTGAAAATAGGGGGTTGCACGATATGGGAGATTGCACGTTATTCGAGTATATACGGTATGTGATTTTTTTAGCCTTTTATGGAACAAAATCTAGCAAGAAATTGCCATTCCCAGTTGGCAACACTGGCCTACAAACGTTTGTTTGTTGTTGTTATGAAATGTGGTGTGCGGCGCGTTCTTTAAATTGTACCCATATAAACGAGTTAATTATGTGGCATCCAAAAGCCCTGATTCTTTTACTCTTATGGGAAAGACGCCTAAAGGTCAGATGAAGGTTTTTACGTGGAATATACTAGTATTAACGTGTTGTGACGAAGGGAAGAGATGTTTCGCTGCATACTGTTGGTAGCATTATCGTTATTATATTACTGGATTGCACTGCAAAATCGTCGCCATCTTTTATCAACATAGATTGTTGGTGAGTACCCATATGATTTACATATTTTGATAGTTCTCTTACCACTCATCCTCTCTTTCCTTGTAAAAAAAAAAAGAGGCCCACCATGCGTATGTAGGCTTCTAGCTGTAATCCCTAGGCTAGTAGGCTACATATGTACAGTAGTACATATACTACATTTATTTTTTAAGGCTAATTTTGTACAATAACTTTAAAACTGTCTTGAATTTAGTTTTAGGTGATAGTTGAAAACATATTTGGTGTTTGAACTAAAGTAGGCAGTTATAAACATTGGAATAGTGGTCTTGGGTGGGTTAACTATTAAAGTAGGCAGTTTTAAGCAATTTTTGAGGGGGGTATCAGGATAACACGGGTATTTACTTATCACGGGGGGGTTCTGGGCCCTATCCCCCGTGGATAACGAGGCCCCACTGTAGTACAAACCTATAACTTATAACCCAATTTCACATGCAACAACACCTCAGATACGTTTCTTGTACAGAAAACAAAAATTCAGTCAGTAAATGCTTCTGAGCATGTACTATTGACAAGAAAAGTGAAGATACAGTTTTCATTAACTTTTGTTCATCAAATTTCCCATTTATTTTTACTGAAAAGACATAATCTCGCTAAATTTACAATAGAATATGAAAACACATTGCAAATTTTATCATGTCAATTAAAACGGCAAAACAAAACCATTCAGATATTTAAACACACGATATATGTCTGAAGTAATTGGAATTCCTCAGATGGATTCATTCATAGAGATCTGGTGGATAGAATACGAATTTCTGATTGTAGTACTATGTATCATGACGACAATATTTACTTGTTTTCCTTCACGAACGAGAATATTATTGCATCATCGTAAGTGGTGAATATGATTATTTTAGTTTCTACAAATTTATGTTTGTATTCCCAAGCGTTTAAAGTTAGCTGACGTCAATGGCAGTCAACATTATGACAGCTAAGGTAGGTTGAGCAAATCTAGTTGCATTTGCAAGAGCACTTTCTATGATGTGAGGAGCCTTAGAACTTTGAGCGGGATAGCGCAAGTTACTGGATACTGGCTTATGTGACAAATTTCATTAGTTTGATGTCGACATAGATCAAATGCTAGTTGCTGTTTACAAAGCTACTGTCTTTAAAAATAAATCTTTATCAAGGTTAAAGTAGCATTTCAGCTCAAAAATTTTCTGGCTATGCTCCCATAACAAAGCAGTTTGTAGTTAGCCTACACGACTGCATTACTTTGCCACGACGCTGAACGATCTCCCAACACATCACCATTTTTTGCACAATATAAAACTTTAATTGTCCGTGCAATACATATTGAGTTATTTGTGGTAATCAGTATTTTTTTACTTAACACAGCTTTTTTCACGAATGATTTGTGGATGAAAACCAATTTCCAAAAGTACAGACTATATCAAGAGCAAGAATGACTGCAGCCTGTGTTTGAAATTTTCCATGTCTTTTTACAGTCTTTGAATGTTATGGCAACTGTCAAATGAAATCAAGATTAGGGTATGAATTTCTTAAAGAATTAACTTGAATACTATGGTCCTTCAAATTCTATCTAGCATAGTGCAGTGCGATCTTGGCAGCTATATCACCTTGTTTAGATATCTGTGCGCCGATTCACTGCTCTTTCTTCTGCCTTTCCCGCTCACAAGTCCATCTCTCTCTCTCTCTCTCTTTTCCGTTCCTTTCCTATCACCACATCTCTCTCTCCCCACTTTTGAAATGCATTTGAAAAAATATTATCACCCAATCTTTTAAAGTTAATATAGTGAATTAAGTATCTCTATCAATAAACCTATGCTTGCGCACTCTTTCTCATCACAATATTTCATCCTTTACTGTATTGATCCTCATGATTTCCACAAGTACTGCCCAAATTTTCAAATATTTTCTCTCCTTTTTTAAGATCCGTCTTCAATTACGCATGAATTTTATGTCAGTTTAGTGTCAAACATTACTTCTAGGTTTTAAAAAAGGATGATCAATATTCTTTTCTGAACTGATGTTACCAAACCAACATTAATGAATTATATAGCCTGTTACTACATTAAAGTATAAATGGTTATAGGACTTCTACAAAATCTTTATGGTGTAAAGTTAATGGAAATCTAGAAAGCAACAAACGCTATGATTTTGAAGCTCTGCCCCCTTTTTAGAGTTGCCATGTGTGGCATTATTGAGCAATATGTGTCCGAAGATTCAAGATAACTGTATTTTCACTTTTCTTGTCACTTGTACATCAGATCACTGAGTTAACTGTAGTTATGCATCTCACTTTTTGTCAACTGGACAATTAACCTATCTTAAGACACAGCTCAAAGATTCAAAATTAGTGTTGTAGCATTTTTTTCGTTAGTGTAGGTGCGCATGTTCCGCCCACTATCTGGGACTTAGGGACACAATATAGCAAAGAGCTCAATTCGTTTTCTGCTCTAATATCCATGCATGGGAAGGGGGGCATGTTCCGATCATGTAATTATGCACTTGGTAAGTATATATAAAACCTCATTTTATCATAAAAAAGGGATTTTGACGTAAGGAAAAATCTATTTCTGGGCGATTGGTTCGTGTCGCCAGCGAAATATCCTTTAATCCATTATTTCTAAGGTAAATGTACTAACACATACCAGAGAATAAATAAAATAAAGAAAAGTCAGTACTACTGACTCGCTCACCCTCCAGAGGGTGTCGGTATGAACACTATGGCGAGTGAGACCACTACCACGAACCGCTTGCCAATAGAAATCTCCCACCTACAAAATCCCCACTAGAGGGGAGCCGACCCAGAAGTGGGCAGCAACTACTACTACTCCATCCCATGCTGCCGACTGCTGCGCCTCTGGTGGCCATCCTGAAGTTAGCAGACAATCTTGAGCGATGGGATGGGCAGGGCGGGATTTTGCTGGCGACACGAACCAATCGCCCAGAAATAGATTTTTCCTTACGTCAAAATCCCTTTTCTGGCTCAGTTCGTGTCGCTGCGCGAAATCGTACCAGAGAAATAGCACAAGATTGTAAAGAACAAAATAAAACAGACAAAAAAGGGTCTCAAATAAAAGATAACATAAAATGAAGAATATAATTGCTAATAGATATACCATATACACAATGATACAAAATAGAAATATTACTTAAAATTAACTTAAGGTTAATAATATTTCTTAAAATTAACTTAAATTTAACATACTATATACAGGGCTTACATGGAATATATGTTGAGATTAGTATCTGTGTATAGTTAATATGTACAAAGAAATTAAAGCATTATAACAATAAACTGAATAGAACAAACTTCAACAATAATATAATAAAGGAATGTATATGAACTTAGTATAAAAAAACCCGTAACCATTGTAAATAAGATGTGTCACCCTAGCATAAAAATAAGGGATCACATCAAAGAGATCATTATAATACAATCAATTGTGAGTGACCCTAGCAAAAAATTAAGGGGCACCCACTATACATTTCCATAAGAAGCAGCTAAGACTCAAGGTAAACGTAGATGAACATGGCAGGTATAGACGAACTGTTGGGTGAGATAGGTAGAAAGGAGAACTGGATCTTCTACTAAAGATTAAGCAGAGTCGGGGGAAACTATGTTACCCGCCGCAACTGCTGAAAATTTCAGAGCTTCCAAGGACTTTAAGTAATGACGCTTAAATACTGTCGGCGATTTCCATCCAGTATACTTTTTTAAATCATCGAAATTCATGTGTTGGAAATAGTTAATTGAGGTGGCTACTGCCCTGACATCATGTGCTTTAGGGAAGGAATCAGGATTGGCTTGCTTAATAAAGTACAGGATCTGTTTGCCTGATGCCTTTAATAGTTAAACGTACCCACCTTTTTCTCTCTTAAAGAGAGGACCCGATGAGGATGAGGATGTCCTGGACAGAAAGGCTCGTAAGGTTGATACTGGACAAGAGAAATATCTTGTGGAAGGGTACAACCTTCCACGGTTCCCACCTCATCAAAGGATCTTCATTCTTTGCTATAAAAACTACGTTCCGGAGAAAGTAGAACTTCCCCTGTGGGAAGAAATTCAACATGATCCGGATCTCTGGATAATGCCGACAGTTCTGAAATTCTAGCTCCTGAAGCCAAGCTTAATAAAAATAGAGTTTTTCTTAAGAGCATTATAAATGAACATGTGTTATTATCTGTTTCTGAAGCCAGCTTTAGAACATCATTTAAGAACCATGATACTGACGTAGGCCTCACTGAAGGTCTAAGTCTAGCACAAGCCTTGGTGAATAGACGAGAAGTAAGAGTCTGTCAAGTCTATGCTGAAACCGAGTTGAAAAATCTTTTTCAAGGCTGACTTGTTGTCGTAATAGTGCTAGCTGCTAAGCCTTTTTCAAATAAAGATCTGAAAAGGATATAGCTGAATTGATTGTCATGATTCTAATATCTGATTCTCTCAGGAAGGTTGCTAACTTTTTGACTGCAGCATCATACTGTCTCAAAGTTGAATCTCTTTTATCAGATTCCAAGAAGAGAATATTTTGAGGATCAATATTCGCATCTCTTTTAGCCGCAAACTTCATGAAGTCCATAAAGTTAGGGTTTTGAGATTCCTGAGGAAGCGAACACAGTCTTCGTTTGTACTGACTGGGAGAGCCTGGGATTGGGAATTCGAAGAGGACGAAGACCCAGTTCCAGAATGAGAGGGTACCAATTGCTCTTCGGCCAGTCTGGGGCTACTAGAGCCACTTGACCCTTGAACGTCCTGAGTTTGTTCAGCACCTTCAGGAGAAGATTCACTGGAGGAAAGACATAAATCTTCTCCCAGTTGTTCCAGTCTATAGGCCAGAGGGTCCAGGTTGGGGGCCACATAACATGGGAGTTTGTGGTTCGCTTGGGATGCGAATAGATCCACTTGTAGACCTGGAACCCTCCGAAGGATCCATTGGAACGAACTGTTGTCCAGTGACCATTCCGACTCCAGAGGAACTGATCGGGATAGAGCATCTGCTATGACGTTTCTCACTCCAGCTATATGGGTGGAGGAGAGGTGCCAACTGAACTTGTCCCCCATGGGAAGAAAGATGGCTACCATGACATGATTCAGATGACGTGACTTGGAGCCTCCTCTGTTTACACAATGGACTACCACTGCGCTGTCTAAGACTAGCTTTATGTGGGAGTTCTTTGGCGGACGTAACCTTTTTAGAGTCAAGAACACTGCCATTGCTTCCAGTACATTTATGTGAAGCTGACGGAACTGGGGTGACCAGGTTCCTTGAACCTTCTTGAACTGAGAATATCCTCCCCAGCCGCTTAATGAAGCGTCCGTGTGGATGGTAATCCCCGGAGGAGGAAACTGAAGGGGTACTGATATTGACAGGTTCTTGACTTTTGACCAAGGGCGTAGACGATTCCGTAGAATCTGAGGGACTGATGATAATTTGTCCCTGGACCTGACATTTGCTCGTGAGCGCCAGATTCTGGTTAGGTCTTTCAGTTTGGCTTTCATCAAGATGTTTGTCACTGATGGCAAACTGGAGTGAACCCAGAATCCTTTCCTGGGTTCTCCTTGAAGCAAGTTTGTGTCCTAGAAATTGCTTTACTGACTTCGCTATTTCTTTTCTCTTGGCTGATGGAATCGACAGAGTATGGGAGGATAGATTCCATTGAATGCCCAGCCACTGAAAGTTTGACTCCGGAGTGAGTCTCGATTTGGTCCTGTTTATCTTGAACCCTAGATTATTCCAGGAACTGGATTACTTTCAGTGTTGCTTTGCGACATTCCTCGACTGTTGGAGCCCAAATTAACCAATCGTCGAGAT
Organism: Macrobrachium nipponense; assembly: GCF_015104395.2. Lineage (NCBI taxonomy): Eukaryota > Metazoa > Arthropoda > Malacostraca > Decapoda > Palaemonidae > Macrobrachium > Macrobrachium nipponense. The sequence continues at coordinate 64,255,634 of NC_061110.1, read as the reverse complement.
ACGCTACTACCATGATCCCTTGCGATCTTAGTTGTTGGACGACTACTTCCGCCAACTTCGTGAACACCCTGGGTGCTACGTTCAGACCGGAGGGAACTACCTTGAAGGAGAATGCTTGATCTCCTATCTTGAAGCCCAGATAAGGGCGAAAGTGTCTTGCAATAGGGATATGATAGTATGCGTCTGTAAGATCGATAGAGGTGGTGACGGCCCCACGGGGAAGTAAGGTCCGCACCTGCGAGATGGTGAGCATCTTGAACTTGTCGCAGCGAATGGCCAAGTTTAAACGGGACAAGTCTAAGATTACCCTTCTTTTTTGTGAGCCTTTTCTTTGGAACGCTGAACAAGCGTCCTTGAAACCTTTAATCTGTTTTGACTCTCGCTATTGCTCCTTTCTGAAGGAGGTCCTCCGCATACTCCGTCAATTCTTTGGATGGAAGTTGAAGGAAAGGTCTGGGTGGGGGCGGATTCGCCACCCAACTCCAACCCAGGCCTTTCGACACAATACTTTGTGCCCATTTGCTGAATCCCCACCGGTGGCGGAAGAGAAACAGCCTCCCTCCTACCTGGAAGTTCTCATTGATGCTGGTAGCCTCCGCGGCATCCCCGGAAGTGTTTTCCTCTATTAAGGGACCTTCCTGATCCTCTCTGACGAAAGGATCGCTTACCTCTGCCTACCTACCCGAGCGGTCATACTGCTGAAAGGCCTGGCCTTCGAACACTTGATTGAAGGCTGGGGAGACAGCGTAAGAGGTGGAAGGTTGAGGCTGGGGGGAAATCACATAGATAGGCTGTGATTGGGCCTTGGAGGTAGAGGGTTGGGCCGCCTGCACCAACGGAACAGCCGAAACAGGCTTGGCGAAGCGTTGCTGTTTCTTTTGGTAAGGCTGGAAACGTCTGGGTTTCCTCTGAGCCTTACCCCTCACTGCTTGGTCTTGGCGTCTCTTTGCAGTGAGACCCCAACGATCCTTAAGGCTTTGGTTAAGCCTTGTAGCTTCCGCCTGGACCTCCTTTACCATTGTGCATCGGGGAAGAGGTCTGCTCCCAGATGTTTGATGAAAGCAACTTATTCGGTTCATGCCGAATAGTTGCTTCCTGGAGGACATGCTTCCGACAATTCGTTCTGGCTGTGGCGAACTCAAACATGTCAGACTGTACCGTTTGAGTCAGTGACTTGGTGATCAGCTTGAATAGTGGCTCGGAACCATAAGCAATGGTAGCCACTTCTGTCATGGCCATGGAGTTAATAGACCTGGCCAGCCTAGACTTGGCCTCAAACTCTGCCTGAATGAGGCTGTCCGGAAGTCTAGGCAGCTTCTCACCAAACTGCTCCATAGCACAGTCTGGTTTGAGTTTGCCCGCCGAAAAAGTGTTGGGCAGGTCTTCCCACAAATCTCCGGTTGAGGGAAGTAAAGGATGATTGTAGGGTCCGCTTCCTTTAGCTGCGGTAACGACTCCCCCTTTTGGGCCGCTGGGATAGTGACCGTAGCGATCTTGGTAAGGAAGGGAAGCGGAGTTCCCTCTTCCATTGTGAAAATGGTGAATGGACTCTTAAAGGGTTGTATCTTCGTATTGACAATCACAATGTCCTCTAAGCACCTGAGCCATTCTCTTTGAGCCTGGTCACTGAATAGAGGACTGTCTCTTTAGGGACCTTGTCATCTCGCGTCATGGCAGCGGCAGTGAGTCTGGCGTAGCCAATGAACGGCGGTTGTAGATCCTCCGGGTAGAACTCGAAGTCCTCAATCCTTCGAGTTCCACACTCCGGGATAGAAATAAGCCCGTCCTGGAAGGGGGCGTATGACGCCACCCTCCAGGGGTTACTCATAGAGAACGGAGGCAGAGAGTCATGAGGTGGAAGCTGAGCTATACCTGTGCCGAAAGGTGGGGGAGTAGCTAGCGGAGCCTGACTCAGTTCGCGATAATGTTATCCTGGGAGTTAATCCTGTCGGACAACCGGGAGAACATCTGCTCCATACTGTTCTTGAGAGAACCGACCAAATCCCCCATGTGTTGCAACAGGCCAGCATTGGGATCCAAAGCCGGAGCTGCTGCGGAGGTGGTCGGGTAACTCTGAACAGGTACCAAAGGAAGAGGAGAAACGGCTGACTCCGCTGGAGTATGTGATCTCTCCTTGGAAGATCTACTCCTTGAGGATTTGGAGCCGGACCCAGAAGCTCTAGACCTCTCTGCTCCGGGGTTTGTAGCCGGAGACTTGCGAGATGACGCCGACGACGTCTTTTTTAGACGACGACGACGTCTTACTCAGGGTTTTCACTACCGTCTGTCCTTTGACCTTAGGTCTTACGGAGGCAGGCAGGCAGGGAAGTATAAAGGAGCTCAGCTCCTGTAAAGCCTTGGAAGGAAGCTGGAGAGTTTGCAGGAGTAGAAGATCCAGTGGCGCCCAAGGGAAGCCCTTGGGCGTCCAACGTACTCACCTCGACCAACAGGTCGTCAACACCTACCATTGGTTCAATATTTAGATCCAGTGTCGCGACTTCCGACGAGATGTCCTGGCCTGGTTCAGTCAACGAAGCGGCGAGCTGCTGCTGAATTGCCGCTATAGTCGGGGCTGCCTCTGCTGGGTCGACGTAACCCGTTGACTTGACTTGTCCGCCGGGGAAGATCAGGACCGCCAACCTCTTCTCAAGGATGTAGGGCTGTCCCTTGGCGGCGTTCTTGCCAAAACCGCCGACCCAAGCCCGCAGGGTTGCCAGGGCGGTGTTGTTCTCTAACAGCGGGAGCCTGGAAGAGAGGGTATTTGTTAGTTTTTTAAGTTTAAACTTAAAATTAAAACTTAAGTAATAGGTTAAACTAAAATTATAGAGGATGCGAGATCCCATATAAAACAAGCTTAAGTTTAAAATAAGAGATTAAAATTAAACTTAAGAACTACAGTTACCATCCGAGTTACGACCTGCGCGAGTTACGTCCACCCGTACTTACGACAGTGTCCGACAGGGGTCTATTTTTTATATTTGGCGGCGTTTACTGTTTGCAGCGCGGTATGACAGTTACGACGGCGCCGGCAGCACAGCATCCCAGAAGAACTGTTAGCAATAGAAGAAGAAAGGAAAGATGAAGAAGAAAGAAGAGAGGAAGAAAAGGAAGTTGTAGAAGAGGAGGAGCACGAACGAAAGTTTACTGTAAAGGGATTATCGGAAGCCATACAAATGCTTAATACAATGCTGCATAAATTGGAAGGAATGGATCCGAATGTTGAACGGTTTGCCCGGATAGAGAGATCTATGCAAGAAGTAATGAGGCCATACAAAGAAAAAATCTACGATGAAAAGAAAAAGCAGAAGATCCAAACGACACTTAGCATGTTTGTCAAACGAACACAAAAGCCCGCCTCATCCAGCATCGAAGCCACCCCCTCCCCTACATCAGCCAGCGCAGTAACCACCCCTTCCCCTTCCCCATCCCCTGCCTCGCCTGACTTAACAGCTGATCTTTCTTTCAACCGTGCGTATGAAGAAGTGTTGATGACGTCGAACCAAGCACCAGTGAACATTAATTTTGAGTGTTGTTTTGCTTATTTTTTTTACATGCATATGTATTTTCTATTTTGTACTACAGCTGTATGTTCTATTTTTGAACTGTAACTTTTCTATTTTCGTATTTTGATCTTCATTTGTATTTTTGTATAATAAATTCAACTGCAGTAATAAATATTTTATTTCTAAAACCATATTATATTAAGATGTATGTACGTAGTATATCAACTAAGCAACTGAAAAAAAAAAGCTAAATACATTGCACCTACAGTATAATATTAAAAATATCTCTATGATAAAATGATAAAAGTGAAACTAAAAGGCATAAAAATGATAAATACATAAACAGCTTGTACGTATAGTACAGCAGTAATATTATTCAAAAGAAAAAGCAGATCCAAACGACACTTAGCATGTTTGTCAAACGAACACCAAAAAGCCCGCCTCATCCAGCATCGAAGCCACCCCCTCCCCTACATGGGCCAGCGCAGTAACCACCCCTTCCCCCATCCCCTGCCTTGCCTGACTTAACAGCTGATCTTTCTTTCGACCGTGCGTATGATAAAAGTGAAACTAAAAGGCATAAAAATGATAAATACATAAACAGCTTGTACGTATAGTACAACAGTAATATTATTCAACAGAAAAAGTATGATAAAAGTGAAACTAAAGGCATAAAAATTATAAATAAACAGCTTGTATATACATATGTACAGTAATATTATTCAACAGAAAAGCATGATAAAATTATAAAAGTGAAACTAAAAGGCATAAAAATGATAAATAAACAGCTTGTATATACACAATAATATTATTCAACAGAAAAAGTTACTTAAAAATGCAACACATTCATATCATATGTCCTCGAGTACAGTATAATCTTCCACTTTAACAGAGTACTTATAATCCACGTGTCGGCCATTTTGGCTGGTATTTTCGACTAACGACCATTCTGACATACGACCTGTTGGTCGGAACGGATCTAGGTCGTAACTCGGATGGTAACTGTATAACCTTGTAGGGATTAGCGAACGGAGTTGGGAATACTTACCCCGTCTAAGAGCTGGCCCACCAGATCATAGCAAATAGTGCAGGTCTCGTGAAACCAGACTTGAAGGTTCCCGTGCGGAGTCGCGCATGGAGCATGGGATCTGCAGACTTCATGCCCACAGGGGTCCTGGAGCATGGCATTGCATCCCGGATGCTCACAGTTGGTGGTCTGTAAGTGAAAAGATACATGAGCATCCTAAAAGATATCACTTACAGGCTAGAGGTTAAAAGAACTCCGCTGCATGCCGGAGCGCGAAAAAATTTTTGGGCATAACCCCTCCCTTACCGCCTGAATAGGCTAGAACCCCGGAGAGATCCGGTGTGAGCAGGCAACGGAGGGATTTGGCTTAAGGTAGCTTAAATTAAACTTACTATAGTTTAAATTAAATACTAATTCTTAAACCTATAGCCATCGAACGTACCGGACTAAGTCCGGTGCGTGGCGGAGTTCGTGTCGCGATATCAGCGCGACGGGGTGGTTAGTAAAGACCAACTGTATGCCGCAGTCCGCCCGTCAGGGTGAACTAGCACCTTTCCACGTGGATGCCGGAGCTCCGGTAGATTAAAGAGCACCAGTAAGCTGGGAAAGGGCGAGAGGGCGAACAGACTCGAGCTAGCAACGGAGCGACGGAGTAACGACGGAGGGGGGAGGGGGGGAAGGCCAGTCCCCCCCCTTAGTCATCCGAGCGTGCCGTGAAGCCAGAGAGAGGTCGAGTCCAGTCTGGGTCTGTCCAGCCCCCCTACTCCCTCCGCCTAGGGAGAGAGGGAGGCAGGCACGGGTATGTGGAGCGAGCGTGGACAGACCAACCCTCCCCCCCGGCCCTATGGAAGAGCGGGAGGAGGGAAAGGTGACTGGACAGGCGTCTGGCTGCTCCGTGATCACGTAGTGACCACGGAGCGGTAACATGTAATACAATGACACAATACAGCCTAGGATAAAGCAACCAACTAATCAGAGAGATGCTATAGAGAAGCAACCGAACTGAAGAGCGGAAGCATAGTGGTGGATAGCAATAAAACATAACCTAGGCTACGTGAAGCCAGACGCCGTAGACTAACCTAACATAAATAATCAAAATCACTTAACGTAAAGAAAGAAAATAAATCAGTAGGAGAAAAAATCCAGGAGTGTACGACTAACTCGAAAGAAAGTCTACCACTCAAAGCTAGCCGGGGCCGATACTAAGAGCTGTGGCTAGGGTCTGGATGGAAGATGCCTACGCAAGGTGAAGAAGACATGCATGCATGACATAAACCCAGTAGGCTGGACCCCTAACATAAAATAGATAACTAATAATAGAGCGTAATGAAATAAGGGAAGGTTCTGGGTATGGAAGACCAAGAACGAACCCGCCACGAGGCAGAACCATGCTGCCATGCTTCCGACCTAGAGCCCGTATTTATACCTAAAAAACGGCAAATACTGACTCAAGGGCGGAAAAAACCAAATAGCAATAACAACTGATTACTTAACTTAGCTGCTGCGATAGCTGTACGCTCCATGACGAATAAATCCAAGATAGGGGCACACACAGAGCAAAAAAGGGCACGTGTATACGCTGTGCGCTAACTGAAAGGATGGCCACCAGAGGCGCAGCAGTCGGCAGCATGGGATGGAGTAGTAGTAGTTGCTGCCCACTCTGTGGGTCAGCTCCCCTCTAGTGGGGATTTTGTAGTGGGAGATTTCTATTGGCAAGCGGTTCGTGGTAGTGGTCTCACTCGCCATAGTGTTCATACCGACACCCTCTTGGAGGGTGAGCGAGTCAGTAGTACTGACCTTTTCTTTATTTTATTTATTCTCTGGTATTTGTTAGTACATTTACCTTAGAAATAATGGATTAAAGGATATTTCGCGCAGCGACACGAACTGAGCCCAGAAATTTAATTTTTACATTAGTTTGATTTTGTTTGTTTGTATGGTGTTTTTACGTTGCATGGAACCAATGGTTATTCAGCAATGAGACCAACAGCTTTACGTGACTTCTGAACCACGTTGTTAGTAACTTACCAAGTAATTACACAGCTGATTCCACACTGAGAGGGGGTGAAAAAGCATGGACATAATCTACTCCAACATTATGTAAGTAATGAATTTGGAACAGAAACATTGCCACCATTAAATAAATGCTTGTTTGTTTCCTTGCCTGTTGAGAGAGCTGCTGCAGGTGGTTACTGCCTCTGGTCAGCACTTCTCTAAACTTTGCATGGGAGCCAAGGAGGGTCACCTCTACATAAGTGGGAACTTCGCAGCAGAGGAAGTACACACTTAGCTACGAACAGAAAAACAAACGAACACTAACGCCTACACCATGACATAAAAAACACCACTAACCATCCATTACCAAACAATCAGAAATGGTGGGTACACCAGGCACAAGGTACTACCCCTAGGCTTCCATAAACACAAACCTTGATTCAAGGTAAGCGGATAGCATTGTAACAGTAAGTTCCCTATGCACACCCCAACACCATGCCAGCCACGAATAAAGATCCAAGAGTGTTACAATTTTCAAACACTGTCTCTATATCCTTGAGGTAGTGTGAGGCAAAGATCAACTTGCATCTCCAAAATGCAGACTGCAAAACTTACAACAAGGATGAGTTATGTTTGAAGGCAAGGGAAGTAGCTACTGCACTGACTTCATGAACTTTTACCTTTAGTAAGGTAAAAGAGTCCTCTCCAAACTGAGAGTGAGCTTCTAAATTAGCTCCCTCAAGAAAAAAAAATGGTATTTTTGGAAAGGAGATGAACTGGACTTCTTACGGAACACCACATGTGGTTCAAAGGTCTTCTACTCTTCTCTGTCCTGTGAAGATAATACCTTAATGACCTCACTAGTCTTAAAGTCTCTTCTTCCTCTGGCCCTAAAACTTTCAAGAAATTAGAAGTCTCTCTTCTTCCTCTGGCTCTAAAATCTCCTTGAGACTTTTAACAACAAAAGAACAAGGCCAAAGATGGAAAGGACTCTCGTTCTTTGCTAGGAAAGTTAAGTAACAGATAACAAACTGCATCTCCTTGTGCGACTTGTACCCCCTTGTTAATAGCATGTAATTTGCTAATGCTTGACTGTTGACAGGGCTACAAGAAAAGCATTTTCTTGGAGAGATTCCTGGGGGAAACAATCTGAAAAGGTTCAAACTGAGAACTCAAGAGCCATTTCAGTCCAATGTCCCGATTCCAAGAGACTGTGAAAGAAATCTCTTGCTTTGACATATCAAGGGATTGGATGAGGTCACTAATGTCTTGATTAGAGGACAAACCCATACCTCTATGTTTAAAGACTGAGGTAAGCATCGACCTGTGCCCCTTAATAATAAAGGTTGACTATTTCTTAACAGACCTCAGGAATAACAAAAGTCTGCTATTTGATTTATAGAGGTCTCAGTACAAGAGATGTTATAACAGCTGCACCATCTCCTGAAGACTGTCCATTTAGACTGGTAGAGCTTTGTGTTAGACAATTGCCTCTGTAGCCTGTCATGACAAGTCCTTTGCTCTAACAAGCCACCTGACAGCCTGAAGCCTGTCAGGGCCAGAGCAGACAACCCTTGGGAGATTCTGTAAAAAGTGGGGTTGTCTGAGCTGAGACCATTTTTGTGGGAATAACCTTGGATAATCCACAAATAGGTGAACTAGATTGGAAACCATTCCTTGCTTGACCAGAAAGGGCCAATCAGAGTCATGTAGGTACCTTGATGCTGTGATAACTTGTTAAGTACCTCTCTGACCATCCCAAAGGGGGGGAAGGCGTAAACATCTAGCCCTGTCCAGTCCTGAAGCATTAGAGGATCTAGCATCAACTCTGTGAGGAGAACTCGCTTTTGGCAGCTCACTTTGTCCATCAACAGATTGAGTTTGCCCTGGATAAACCTTGTTAAATTCGATGAATGGTCAGTCATCAAGGTAGAGAGAGATCTTCACTCCTACTAAGTGTAGCCACACTGCCACGGGGGCTGGAACACGGGTAAACACCTGGGGAGCTGTGGAAAGACCGAAGCATAAAGCTCTGAACTAGTAAATTCTGTTCTGGAAAAGGAATCTCAGTTATTTTTTTGAATCTCAGTTATTTTTTTGAGTCTTGGTGAATAGGAATATGGAAGTACGCATCCTCCATATTGATCGAAAACACCCAGTCTCCTAAATGAATTGAGGACAATACTACCCTGATTCATTTCCATTTTGAATTTGGTCTTCGACTTGAACCAGTTCAAGGAGCTCACATCCAGAACTGGTCTCCAGCCACCTGAGGCCTTGGGGACCACAAAAAGACAGCTGTGAAAACCTTTGGATTGGGGATCTTCTACTACTTCTATAGCCCTCTTTTCTAACAGGGATGTCACTTCTTGGGAGAGCTAGGAATTTCTCTAAGCTGGCAGAGTAAGCTGTTAAAATGACTGGAGAGCTGGCTATGGGAGGGTTTCGAATGAAGGGAATGGTGTACCCTTCTTTGAGAACCTTCACAACCCATGATTCTGCACCCCTCTCACTTCCCAACTCTCCCAAAAATGAAGGAGTCTTGCTCCTACTGGAGTACGGAGGAGTTAATTCTCACATCTTGATGGAAGATTTTGAAGTAGATGACTTCTTGATTGTTTGGGGAGTAAAGCAGACAGTCCCTCAAGCTCTGGGGAAACTTCTTGGCTTACCTCTGCCACAAAAGGACTGATACTGAGCAAAGGATGAAGAAGCAGCAGGAACATCGAGAGGCGATCACCTCCTTAGGGTGCTTCACAGACTGTGCCAAAAGATCTTGAGTGGATTTCTTCTGAAGATCAGAAAAAATCTCCAGAACTGTGGTCTGAGGAAACAGGTGCTTATTATCATGTGGTGAGAAAAGAAGAGCAGATCTCTGAGAATTGGTCACTCATTTGGTAGTGAAAGAGCACCAATGCTCCCTCTTCTTGAGGATACCTAAGATGAATAAAGAAGATCCTACTTCAAGAGACCCATCCATAATGACCTTATAAAGGCAAGATGGCACAACACACCTTAACCTTGCAAGCTAATGCTCCTACAGACCAGTCCAGAAAGCTTATGACTTCAAAAACATGGAAAATGTTTTTCAGAAGATGATCTAGTTCTGAAGTCGAAAACATATTCTGGCTGAGTTGAAGGCTGACCTCTTGGAGGAGCAATAAGACTGGAGAAGTCCCCCTGGGAGGAGACATAAAGTTCCAGGGCAAGAACTTCCCCTGTTGCATATGAATGAAGCCTCCAAGTAGACAGCTTTGAAGAGGGGAAACAAGAGTTGACTTTCCCTTGCTCTCTCTTCTCTCAGAGCCACAAGTTCATTTCTTTCACGGCCTTCTTGACTGATGTGGAAAATACCAACTTCGGAAGCTTATTGACTGATGTGGAAAATACCAACTTCGGAAGCTTAAAGTTGCCCTCTACCTGGTTATCAATCTGGTAAATAGAGACCAGGGAAGCCAGAGCTGCTGGCGAAAAGAAGTAGGGAAATTTTCTAGTAAATATCGAAGCAAAGAAGAATACACTGTAGGAGGAGTATCATTATCCACTTCCTCCTCTTCTTCCAAAGAGACAGGAGACAAGTTGGAATGTTACTGAACAGGTGCAGAAGTTTTTTTAAACAACCCCAAAATACTATTAGGTTTCTGCTGGACATCCACCACTGAGGGATCAACAGAAGAGGAAGTTGGAAGTCCTGAGGAATGTGAAGGTGTGGCGGAATTAAAGCTGTGGCGGAATCAAAGCTAAGTAAAAATCAAGCAAACTCCCCACAGTTACGTTAATTGTACAAGCTGACACTATTTCCCACAGCCACACTTTCCCCTTTATGTTACTTTTTACCTGCAGGACAATTGGTTCAACAAAATACCGAACACACAAAACACAAACACGTACTCACCTCAGGCTCCAGATACTCAGGGCTACGCTGTGCTGTCTGCTGGATATAGACTAGCCGAGACACAACCACAGCCGATAATTACAACACAACCCAACCAACCGAGAACCCAACAAATCACTGAGCGGACGAACACTGACAGCCCCAAATAACACAACAACCACATGACTTACCCCAGCACAACAACCTGCCAACACCAACACCAACCTGCCCCAACCACCACTCACAGACACCGAAATGCACAACCAACCTCTTCCATTGCACCACAACCAGACAGACACACACACAACTTTACAACACCAAAATCAATCAAATAACACGACATCAACTGACCACCAAAATATAACTGCTGCCAAACCCAACTCTCTGACTTCACCGAACGCCTTACTGCTTTCGACTCCCGTAACACACTCCCGCCACCGATATACACAACAGAGCGCCACAACTGACGCACACTTATGACCGCCATTCAACCACTCCCATTTTATTCTTCCACCAATCTCTCTCTCTCTCTCTCTCTCTCTCTCTCTCTCTCTCTCACACATCCCTTGAAGACATTGTCAAATACAAACTACTATCATTACTCCTCCATATTACCACCCCCATTACATTTGACAACGTCTCCTTACACTCGCAACATCCACACTAAATCGCCTTTTGCAAAACCAAAGGATGCTCGGATGCAGGGACCCTGGATCTTGTTTGAGGACTATCATACACTCTTTCACTTTACATCTCCATTCACTTCTTCCAAACCACTTTCATTCAAACTCCCATTATCCCCCACACTACCATCCTCCCAAATCCCATTCACCAACCACTTCACCGACGTCTTCTGACTCTGGTTTCAACATCGCCCCTATTTCTGCTACCAAACCATGCTTCTGTCAAACTCCTACAAAGACTTATCCATCCAATCAACCACCTCCTCACTACTCAGCTTCCTTCCAAACGAAGTCTCATTTGTCCCCGTCAACTCAAACCCACATGCACTACAAGTATTATTCATTCCCTCAAAGTCATCCGTACCACACGCTTTATCAACCGTTTGCACCCTACCACCAACCCCCTTACCATGCCATTCACACCTTTCCCTTCCACTTCCTCTCTCCACACTCTTCTGTTTTCTTCCATACTCAACCAACACCAACTGTCGATCTCCCAGACCCATTTGTTCAATGACAGTCGGCTCATAATTATTCACCCTCAACCACTCACTCATCGCATTCTCCTGAACATACTGCAGTACTTCCCCAAAACATAACTCAATCCACTCGGTCCCACTTCCAAAATCTCAAAAGGCCCTTCAAATTTCTCCCTTACTTTATTCACATTCATTCTTCCCATCTCAACCACCTCTTTCAACACCTTATCCCCAATCTTAAAACTCTCAAACCTTTCACTCGCTTTCTTCCACAAATCCCGATCACCTTCTGACAGAACCAACCGCGGCCTGACAATCCTTTCAAAATTCAACACATATTTACAAGGAGACATACCTATACTCTTCTACAGTGTGGCGTTATATACCCACACTGCACGTCCTACATACATATCCCAATCCTTGCCGCCCTTACTCATCATTCGCAAAATCTCAGTCATCGTCCTAACAGTCCTTTCAGCCAAATCATTCGCACTGGGCATATACGGAATAGAATACACATGCACACTACCCCATTCCTTCAACATTTCTTCAAATTCCCATCCCAAAACTCAGGTCCATTATTACTCAACATTTTTGCCGGCTTACACACACACATGGGCAACATCACTTGACCCACCATTCGTGCAACAGTTTCACTCCTCTTATCTTTGATGGGAGCCACATAGGCAAATTTACTCATATGATCCACCATCACAATCATCCCCACGTGTCCACTCGCAGTCCTAGGCAAAGAAACACAATCAATCACAAGCATTTCAAACGGCTCTTTCATATGCAATCGCAACACAGGTGAACTTGCATGCACACTTTGTCTGATACTTTCCCCCTCTGACAGTCTTCACACGTGAAAGCCACATCAATACAAATCTTATTCAACCCAAAGGCATACAACCTCTCTCATGCATTCCCACAACTTATTTTTCCCCATATGCCCAAACCAATCATGCACCAACAAACACATACTCACAGCTGACTCAACAGAAAACACCGGAACATACACTTCCCTGTCATACACCTCTTCCTGATGTAAAAAGTACACTATGTTCTTACACACTACAAACCGTTTAGCAACCCTCTTATATACATCCAACTCACATGGCCAGTCTTCCACACGCACTATTCCCAAAACACATTGTCGCAACCCACTTATCTCCAGGCACTTATCTTGCATTTCCTCAATCTCTTCCTCACTCAACAGATCATTCTCACTCCTAGCAATATCAATCATACCCACAAAGTTTGCTACAAATACATTACTATTTTGAATCCTAGCTACTTGTCTGTCTCCCTTTCTAAGAATTCCATTTCTTATATCTACGTCTATATCATGGATCCTCAAAAAATCTATCCCTATCAAAAAGCAAGATGGCATATAATTTTCTCCTATAACTATAAAGTTATGTATTACTTCAAGATCTCCTAACCTAACCCTTAACTGTACCTCTTCCCATACTAAAACACTTCCTTGTCCTAACCCATGTATTCTTACACGTGTACACTGCCTTTTCAATTCCCAATCGCATCTCTAAGTTCACTCACCACTGACCCACTCACCAAGGAAACTTGTGCACCTGTGTCAACCAAACTACAGTACTCACTATCATTTACTCTGACAAACATCACCATTTTCCCTCGAGTCCCATGCAAACACACATTCACTACCACGTCCACCTGGTTATCCACATCACAATCCTCCTCAGTTAATTCCCCATTTCCACAATTCTGACTCAGATCCCCTTCACAGTCCCTTTTTGTAACCAACCAATTACAACCCCGTTCCCCGCACAGAATCATCAAAACACCACGTTCATTACCTGTTCAGGCGCCAAAAATTTCTGTGGCGGAATCAAAGCTAAGTAAAAATCAAGCAAACTCCCCACAGATACATTAATTGTACAAGCTGACAATATTTCCCACAGCCACACTTTCCCCTTTACGTTACTTTTTACCTGCAGGACAATTGGTTTAACGAAATACTGAACACATAAAACACAAACACGTACTCACCTCAGGCTCCAGATACTCAGGGCTACGCTGTGCTGTCCGCTGGATATAGGCTAGCTGAGACACAACCACCATCAATAATCACAACACAACCCAACCAACCGAGAACCACAACCCCACAACAACTTAACAACCCAACAAATCACTGAGCAGACGAACACCGACAGCCAGAAATAACACGACAACCACACGACTTACCTCAGCACAACAACCTGCCAACACCAACACCAACCTGGCCCAACCACCACTCACAGACACTGAAATGCACGATCAACCTCTTCCACTGCACCACAACCAGACAGACACACGCACAACAACTTTACAACACCCAAATCAATAAAAAACACAACATCAACTGACCACCAACGGATAACTGCCGCCAAACCCAACTCTCTGACTTCACAGAACGCTTTACTGCTTTCGACTCCCGTAACACACTCCCGCCACCGATATACACAACAGAGCGCCATAACAGACTAACGCTTACAACCGCCATTCAACCACTCCCATTTATTCTTCCACCAATCTCTCTCTCTTTCTCACGCATCTCTTGGAGACGTCAAATACAAACTACTATCATTACTCCTCTATATAGGCATTGCGGGAGTTCCAAGTCCTAGCAACTGAAGTCCAAACAAAAGACTCACTAAAGAAGGATGATGCACCAACAGGAGCTGAGGCGCCAATGGGTGCTGTGGCGCTGATGGGAGCTCGGATGCTAATGGAGACTGGGTGCCAAAAGGAGCTCTAGCAGTAGTGAGTGCTTTGGCGCCGATGGGTGCTCTGTTGACAACAGGCGCTCACGAGACAGCTGAACTGAAGAAGTTATATGTGTTGATAGGCGCTATGGCACCACTGGGCACTTTGAAGCCCCTGGGAGAGAAGCCAACAGACGCTCAGGCGCATAGCACTTCTTAGGTCTAGAGGAACTTTCAGCAGGTGCTGGATAATGACACAGATACAGGAGCCCCTTCTAGGCCGGATACAATCACATTATTCCGAGCCTCTCTGTGTGGAGCAAGAGGGGTACCCGGCATCAACGGACGCTCAGATACTGTCCTCGGTTTAGGAACACCCACTGGTACGACACTAGATCATTCTAAAGAAGATTTTCAAGTAGAGGAAAAACGTCTCCTGGATGAAGGAGGCTTCTCTGGGGCAGAATGCCCTTCGCCACAAGAACTTCCTCGGAAAAACAATCGGGACTGTCCCAGAAACTACACGAAGGGTGTTGCTCAGAAGGAAGATTACATGCCTTCTTGGAAGGCACAGGAGAAAGCAAATCCGTTCTCGCTCACTTTTCAAAGGACAATATTCATCTGCAAAGTGCCACTGGTGCCTGGGCATTGATTCCTCTGAGCTAGACACACTCGAGGAAAGACTAGACACTTCCTTAGAGACGCCTTTTCAGCTCTGTTGAACCTGGGATACTATCGCGAGGAAAGACTAGACATTTCCTTAGAGACGCCTTTTCAGCTCTGTTGAACCTGGGATACTACGACAGGATCGACTGAGGGGGCGACTGCCCGTGGGCAGACCCCACCAACCTCCCTTTGGCTACCAGTATGACTCCTCCCAGGTTTAGGGGAGCATGACAGGGACCTTTGCCTAGGAGAATCAGTGGAACGAGCAGCCACTTCCTCCACTGTCATCAATTTTACCTACCTTACCTATGAGAACTTTGACTAAAGCTCCCAATTGTTTCATGGCCTGTAACATCATTGAAAATTTCTGATCTACTTGTGATTCAAGGCTGGCAATGGGATTGGGTTTTAGTGCAAGGGAGCTAGAGAAATAGAGACTTAAATTTCAGCCTGACTAGATAAGCACTGCCTACCGCTAGCCTTAACAGTCGCTTTTCTCTTTTTATCTCTAACAAGCTTATTCAAATGAGTCTTTAAAGTCTTCCACACCTTATTCCCCAAATTCTTACATTCGTTATAAATTAATTGCAGAGAACAATTTTGATCCCTACACCTGTGAGCAATTTTGATCCCTACAACTAATGCAAATGGAATGCGGGTCGTAACAATCTTTAATTAGCTGCCATACCTTACACTCTGTGTACTAGTATCAGACTTTGATGGCTAATAAAGTACAAGAAGTCTAAGCCTAGGATGAGAAAAAAACAAGACAAAATTGAAATACAGGCAGTCTCCAGTTATTGGTGGGGTGCTGATAAGCACCAGTAATCGAAACTCTGCAATTTATGGCTCTTATGGAGCCAAGTTTTGGTTAATGGCGTCGATAAGGTTAACAGCAACTCTGTTAGGTATGTTATGGCACCATAACTATTATCGGCACTGTATGGCGCCGATAACTGGATCGCCATTAGCCGAGTCCGCTGTTAACTGGGGACTGCTACTGAATTCCTGACAATTTAATCAATGCCAAAAGAGCTACCAAAGGTAAGAGTGCTTTACCAAATGGCCAAAGACATCGATTGAGAAGATTCTACCAGATTCAAAATTCTGCTGCTGCTAACCACTGTTACAGTCATCAATCGGCATAAAAAATTAATCTGTTTTGCTGGGTTGGTTCCTCGTTTCCCTGATGGTGGTGGGGTGCCTGCCTAACAAAAACAATTTGTAGAGCGCTAACGCATATTTCAAAATTCTAGCTGCCGACAGATAGTGAAACTATAGCTGTGTAATTACAGTGGACCCCCGTACTCATGCGTTCCAGACCCCCAATGATTAGCTAGAATCTGCGAATACTTACAATCCCTATAAAATGCTTAAAAATCACAATTTTTGAAAGTAAATTGTATTTTTGTTAACTATAAAAACCTGAGGTCCTTTACATAAGGAATTACTTTCAGCGCCAGCTGGAACTCGGTTGTAAGATTCTATAACAAGGTAGTTAGGCAGTAACTGCTTGTCCGATGGTCGGGAGTCCCGTCCGACTGGATGCAAACATTCCACTTTGCTTTAGGCCCAGGAACAGATTGAGGGGTGGGATGAGGTGGGCCTATATGTAAAGGGCCTTTAGTTTGTATAGTATGTAGTTAGGAAAAATACAATTTACTTTCAAAAATTGTGATTTGTTCCTACACATTATACAAACCATCGGTCCTTTACATAAGGAAGACTCACTGATTGGTGAGTGGAATCTGAGTCTTGTGAACAGACTGGTGTTCGCCCAACCCAGGTTCCCTCCCTGGTCATAAGAGCAGGGGGGGGGGACTAGCCTCTGTCCAACTGATCAGAGTGAGATCACTGCAAGACCAACGGCCAGACCTCCGGACCAATTCATAAGATGGAAGCATGCATACCTCTTATGAATAGCAAGCAAGAACTTAAAGTCGTAAGTAAGAGGTAAAATATAAAGCATTGGGTTTCTCTCTTACTGCTGTCCACTTCCCCCCTTGTTAGGGAAGGGACGGATATATGCTTCTATCCCTAACTAAAGAGATAAAATGAAGCTCAGTCACATAGCTTACCTGCACCGTTGTCCTCTCCAGTGTAACGACCGCTACTCTCTGCCCACAGGAAGAGAGAAAAAAAAGAGAAAGGAAGAGACGCCAGTCACACTCTCATTCATTCTCCATTCACATGATTATCACAAGGACGAGATTCAACCTTGTCCTGTTAAAAGAGCTGGGTAAGCTACACAACTTGTTGAGCAGCCACCACGGGTCCCAAGGAAAAAAAGTGTCCAAGGACCTATGGGCAATATACCGAAGGTAGAAGGAAGTGAAGGTGGTCTGGTTGGACCACACCCCTGCCTTCAACACCTGTGCAACTGACAAGTTCTTGCAGAATGGAAGGGTAGGACCAATACCTCTAACTTCATGGGCTCTCGGACGAAAGGTACCGGTGTCGAAACTCGTTTCGGAGTCGTACACTTTCCTGATTACCTCATGAAGCCAGAAAGAAATAGTGTTCTTGAACACTACTTTCTTAGTCACCCTGGTGCTAACGAAGAGGCGTCGACACTCAGGACTGAGGTGTCGAGTTCTCTTCAGATAGCGCCGTAGCACTCTAACAGGGCAACGTAGCATCTCGTCTGCATCATTACCTAGGGAGGGGATCGTGAAGGACTTGAACCTGACATCAGGGACCGAACGGTTCTGAGTCTTCACTAAGAAATCCAGGAAGAAATCGAGCGTAACTGATCCCCATCCCCTCGAGTGTTTAAACATTGAAGGAATGACCATGAAGTTCCCCTACTCTCTTCACCAATGCCAGGGCCAGCAGAAAGATGGTCTTGAGGGTCAGTTCCCTGTCTGATGACTCTCGGAGAGGCTAGTAGGATCTATGAGTCAAACTCCTTAAGACAAGAGTCACATCCCACTCAGAGGGCCTGAGTTCCCTGGGTGGGCAAGACCTCTTGAAGCTCATCATCAGAAGAGATATTTCCATGGAAGAGGAAATATCCACTCCTTGCAACTTAAGGACTAGAGCCAAGGAAGCTCTGTATCCTTTAAATGCGGATACAGAGAGGAGCTTCTCTCAGTGAAGAAAGACCAGGAAATCCGCTACCCGCTAAAGAGTGGCTCTGAGCAGAGAGAGACTCCATCTACGACACCAACCACAGAAGACAGACCACTTTCCCTGGTATGCTGCTGCAGAGGACTGTCCGAGGTATCCAGCCATCTCTGTTGCTGTTTGGCGAGAAAAGCCTCTCGCTCACAAGAGATGGTGGATATCTGCCAGCCTTGAAGACACAGGGAATGTACTGCCTGGTGGTACTGTTCTACATGCGGTTGAAACAGCAGGTTGCGCAATGGGGGAATCTCTTGCGGTGCCTCCGAGAGAAGATCCAGCAGATCCGAATACCAAAGGACCTATAACCATGTGAAAGGCCTAAGAGATCACCCTTATAGCCAGCTAAATTGAATTGAGCAACACTCGAGGGACCTTCAAAGGGCAAAGGTTCTGAAATACTTCCAGCTGGAAAAGGAACCTTTGAAGAGGAGGGGGCATTCAAAGTATCTACCGCAGACAGAACCGAGTCAAAACTCCCATTAGGAGGAAGGACAGATTTTACCTTTGGCGCAGTATTGGCCGGGAACAAACACATCTCTGGATCCAATGGGGATCCTAACCTAGCAGGACTAAATACAGGATCAGAAGGCAACTGCCCTTGGAACCGTGCCTCGCCTAGCTGATCCCTAACACTCCTAGTTGTCTGTGTCAATCTTATTTCTGATTTTATTTTCAGACTTACGTTTTCAAGGGAATAGGGGAATTCTGCTGCGGACACTGCCTGCTCCTCACCAGGGGGGACGGTAATTCCTACCTTTTCGGTTTTTGGATCTCCATGACCCCCGGCACCCATCAGGGCTGGTTCCGGAACAGGCAGGAGAGCTGGAAGAGAGCGGTTAGTTGAATTGTTCCCTATTGCTAACTTTCATATCCTCCTGCAACTTAGACATCAGTGAGGTAATTAACCCAGACAAACTAGATGTTAACATACCTTTTAACTTTTTATAAAGTACTGACTCCAACTCACTAGCATCTTCTACTTTGGGTTTATTTGCTGAAACTACCCTACCTTTACTCTTTGAAGCAAGAGCTTTTCTATGTTTAATATATGCCTGCATTTGATCCATAGACCAATCCTTACACTCGTCACATCGACGACCTAAATTGCATTGAATTTTCCTAAATGAAATACACAACGAATGTCAATCGTATTTGAGTGTACTCATCCTCCATTTGCAGGAGGTACAGGAGCGATGAGTTGCTGCCTCTTCGCTGGGATGGTCTGGAGGAGTCTTAGTTGGGGGAGGATCCTTTGCAGTTGATTCCATTTTACGGTCTGAGTCCATTATCAAAGTAAACAAGCAGAGAAAGGCCAAGGCAAAATCCAAAACAAGCAAGGGCGACAACAATCTTATCCAACTTGGAAGGGGGCGGGCTGTGACCAAAGGTTCGCACGCTGCAAGAAACAGGCAAGTGAACAAAAAGCGATTGACGGGAGTAGTCACTGTCGGCTGCCGCCAACCGCGGACAGGTGACTCTGTAAAAATGTTTACCTGCAGCGTTGGTACTGCTGGCAGTTAAAATTTTACGTAAGTGTTGGTAACTTTTGTGGGGTGTTGTTTGGGCTGGTCAGGTGACCGGAGCTAATTCAGGTGTTCAGGTGGTGTATTGCAATACATTTTGTGAAGAGAACTGCTGTACCATGCACATCCGTGCAACAATCACCACCTATGCAGCTTCTAGACTAAAAAAAAAAAAAAGTATAACAGCAAAACATATAGTAAAGAAACAAACTACTGAATAGTAATTGAAAGACAAAACAGTGCCACGGCCCACTTGGTTACTGAAAAAGAGGACCTCCAACTACCAAATCATTTGACACAAGATCTAATAAACAGCTACCCCACTTTCATTGGCAGTCTCTCTGGTTTCTTACTGATTACATCCTCCAACCCATCTTTCAACCAACACTTGCAGTCCTGTCACCAAAATTAATTTGCGTATATCTTTCTGGCACTTCATTTGAAACAAACTGAAGCTTTATATCAAATATATCATTCATTTTTTGGGAAACGTTAAATGTGTGTGATAACTAACAAATTACCTTCTCTGGAATATCATCTGGGGCACCAGTATAAAAGTCAGTCTTTCTGGCAAGGAAACTGAAGAATGTATCCAACAGCTGAAATGAAAAATTTTAAAAATATGTTATGACAAAATTAAATAAGTATTTTGTTTGACTGGTACAATAACAATGAATACCTACATTTCTAAAAGTAATAAAAATTTTGAGTTTTCAGATCTTCAATTCCTGGCATCTAAACCATTTATACTCAAGTCTCTGCTTATATGACTGAGAGGTATTCCATCAAGATCAAAATGCACTAAGAAACATTGTACATACATGAATCTTAACTGCCCATGGGAAATATGTCCGTATATGTTCCAGATATATTACACTGACAAATTCCATCAGTATCTGAATATGTTCCAGAGATATTACACTGACAAATTCCATCAGTCTTTTTTATGTGTTGGCCAAAAATATGATTGAAAAACCTTTTACAAAGAAAATAGTCACAGAGTCAATTAATGCAATAAATGAACTATAAAAATCAAGGTACAATTACAATATAAAATACTGCAACAGTTCCCTTAACATTTTACACAAAAGGTATATAGCAGGACTCAGCAAGAAGTCTGGCAACTATCTGCCAAATGGCACAGGCACACAGAGACACTAATTCAATGCACAGATTATGTTCATTGGTGAAAGACTAATCTAAAACAAATGGGGAATCAGCATCCTGGTAGCCCTGAATAACATTTCATTAAAAGGACATTAAAATCATTAGTTCTTTAATATGACATTTTTATAATAATATAAAGTTTCACTTATACTTACCCGGTGGTTACATATAGCTGTCGTCTCCTGACGTCACGGCAGAATTTGAAATTCGCGGTAGCGCTAATGGTTTGACAGGTGATCCCTCTACTCCCGCCCTCTACCGGGTACCGGGAACCATTCCAACAATACATCAGAAGTTTCAAGCCTACCTGTCCATATGAGGGGAGGAGGGCGGGCTTCGTTATGTAACCACCGGGTAAGTATAAGTGAAACTTTATATTATTATAAAAATGTCATTTTCACTTATATAACTTACCCGGTGGTTACATATAGCTGATTGACACATTTAGGTGGTGGGACAATGGCAGCTAAAATAACAACTGTTGGAATTATCCGAAGATATAGGTTCCTTACCTTTAAAGACCGCTGACTCAGTGGTTACTGCCTCTGTAGTCTGCTGGCCTTTATTGTACCGACAGGATATATGGATCCGTGTGTCGGACACAATAATAAGTACTTGCCGTTGAGGACGTGACCGTAACGGACAAGACTATAATGCCCCTGCTCAGGGCGCAGTACAAATCACCACAAAATACAATGAAAAACGAGGGATCACCACAACCGGTTAAGAAATACACCAATACATTAAAAAACTGAAAGATACTCAAAAAAACTCCCTGTATCTTCAGACAACCTTAAAAATACAAAAAACATAATCAAGGAGAAAAGTTAGTGAGGATGGGTTACATCCTTCTCTCCCTCACCCAATACCGTGTCAGTCACAATGAATGGCCCCAATGTACTGCAATTTTCATATGTGGTTTGCAAATCTGTCAGATAATGAGATGCGAAGACAGAATTGCTTCTCCAATATGTAGATTTAATAATGTCTTTCAAAGACAGATTACGTCTAAAGGCCATGGACGTAGACACTGCTCTAATTTCATGAGCTTTGACTTTAAACACTTTGATATCTGAGTCCTGACATTGTCCGTGTGCCTCAGAAATCAAATTCCTTAAAAAGAAGGAGAGCGCATTTTTAGAAAGAGCACGAGAAGGATCTTTCACTGAACACCACAGGTTATCACTCTTACTTTTTATACCTTTGGTCCTTTGCACATAATGTCTAAGTGCTCTCACTAGACAGAGAAGACATTCAGGCTCATTAGGCCCCACTAACTCCGAAATGTTCTTTATAGAGAAAGAACGAGGCCAAGGACGTGAGGGATTTTCATTCTTAGCCAAAAAACCCAGCATTGATGAGCAAATGGCATTGCCCTTAGCAAAACCAACTCTCTTATCAATAGCATGCAGCTCACTGATTCTTCTAGCTGATGCTAAAGCACAAAGAAAAAGTGTCTTCCTAGTCAGATCTCTAAAAGAACTAGAGGAGATCGGTTCGAATCTATCTGACATCAGCCATTTAAGAACTACATCCAGGTTCCAAGCTACTGTTCTTGACTCCTTTGTCTTGGTCGTATCAAAGGAACGAATCAGGTCTGAGAGGTCTTGATTATTAGAAATGTCTAATCCTCGATGTCTGAACACAGAAGACAACATAGCTCTATAACCCCTAATCGTCTGGGTAGAAAGCTTCTTACTCTCACGAAGAAAAAGAAGGAAGTTAGCTAACTGAGCTATAGAGGTCTTAGAAGACGAAATTCCTTCTTCTTTGCACCAAGCTCTGAATTGGATCCACTTAGCTTGGTACACTTGATCAGAGGATTCTCTTCTGGGTCTAGCAATAGCCCTTGAAGCTCTCTTTGAAAATCCTCTCTTTCTGAGGAGATGCTCGACAGTCTGAAGGCGACTAGTCGAAGAGCGGACAAGTTGTGATGGAACCTCAGAAAGTGGGGCTGTCTGAGTAGATCCTTCCTTAATGGTAACTCTCTCATAAAATCCGTCAACAGCAGTAGCAGGTCCGGAAACCATTCCCTGGCCGGCCAAAAGGGGGCTATCAGAGTCATCCTGACGTTCTGATGACCTCTGAACTTTGCCAGAACTAATCTTAGCATTTTGAAAGGCGTAAAGGCATAAAGATCCAGATTTGACCAGTCCAGAAGCATGGCATCCACTGTAAACGCCTCCTCGTCTGGAACTGGGGAGCAATACAGTGGTAGACGAGCTGTCTTGTTTGTGGTGAAGAGATCCAACTGAGGACATCCCCAAATCCCCCAAAGCTTCTTGCATATTTGAGGATGTAGCGTCCACTCTGTGGAGAGGACTTGCCCTCTCCTGCTGAGAATGTCCGCCTTTACATTCTTCGAGCCTTGAATAAATCTTGTGCTCAAGACAACCTTGTTCTCTTTCGCCCAAATGAGTAGGTCTCTCGCTGCCTCGCACAGAGAGAACGAGTGTGTCCCCCCCTGTTTTTTGATGTAAGAGAGAGCCGTGGTGTTGTCTGCTTGAACCAGCACTACTTTCCCTCTTACCTCTGTCTTGAAGTGCATTAGAGCCAAATGAATCGCCTTCAACTATTTTAGATTTATGTGCCAGCTTCTCTGATGAATCTGCCAAAGTCCCGACACTTCCTTTCTCCCCAGAGTAGCTCCCCACCCTTTGTCCGATGCGTCTGACAAGAGCGTAAGGTTGGGGCTCAACTGGCTTAGAGACAAGCCTTCCTTCTGATTTCCACCAAAGGAGGTCCTGCTTGATTCCTTCCGAGATGGGGAACACGAAGGAGTCTGGGAACTTCTTCCTTTGCCACTTCTGTTTCAAGTAAAATTGAAGTGGTCTCATGTTGAGCCTGCCCAGACTTACAAATTGCTCTATTGAGGCCAAGGTTCCTAAAAGGCTCATCCACTGATTCGCCGAGCAAGTTTGTCTGACGAGAAATTCGTCTATCTTGTTCAGGCAAGAGTCTCACTCCTAAATAAACTATCTCCTGAGAAGGAGTGAGAGATGACTTTTCCTTGTTTACTAACAAACCTAGGCTGTTCGTCAGTCTTAAAGTCTTTTGTAGGTCCTCCACACACTTTTGTCTGGAACTTGCCCTAAGAAGCCAATCGTCTAGATACATGGAGATTTGTATCCCATCCAGATGAAGCCACTTTGCTACTGACGACAGAACTCTGGTGAACACTTGTGGAGCTGTCGACAGGCCGAAGCAGAGGGCCCTGAACTGATAAATACGGCCCTGGAACACGAATCTCAGGAATCTTCTCGATTCCGAATGAATCGGAATATGAAAATAGGCGTCCTGAAGGTCTATGGAAACCATCCAATCTCCAGGATGAAGCGCTGCTAATACCGACTGGGTCGTTTCCATAGAAAACTTCGTCTTCAGGTCAAAGACGTTCAGGGCACTGACGTCCAACACCGGTCTCCAACCCCCCGTGGCCTTCTTTACCAGGAAAAGGCGATTGTAAAATCCTGGTTCCTGCGGAGAGTCCACTAACTCTATGGCCCTCTTTGCCAGTAAGGCGAAAACTTCTTGATGGAGGGCGGCAAATTTTTCGGAGTTTTCCAAGTAAGCTGACAAATTCACAGGAAATTCTGTGAGAGGGGGGTGGCTTGATGAACGGAATGGTGCATCCTTCCTTCAGGACCTGGACCGTCCAAGGATCCACTCCGAGATGAAACCAGGTCTGCCAGAAAAGGTGTAATCTGGCTCCTACTGCTGTGTGGAGGACTACGGGCCTACTTCTTGATTGAAGAGGGAGTGGTTTTAGACGAGGCTCTACCTCTCCCACGAAACCTGGAGAAAGATCGAAAGGGAGCTCTCCCTCGAAATGGTTTAGGAGCTTCCGTGGAGGGAGCACTCCGAGAAGCAGAAAGAACCGGAGCTATCTTCCTGGGCTTCTTCACTGACTGTGATAAAAGATCCTGGGTCGCTTTCTGTGTTAAAGATTGAGCGATCTCGCTCACAATCTCTTGCGGAAAAAGGTGCTTCTTGTCCAAAGGAGAGAAGAGCAAGGCAGACTTCTGGTTCGATGAGACCCCTTTCGACAAGAAGGAGCACCAAATCTGTCTCTTCTTCAACACTCCAGAGGCGAAAATGGCAGCGAGCTCCGAAGCTCCATCACAGATGCCTCTATCGATACATTCCAGTACCGAGGCAAAATCCTTCAACTGCTCCTCCGAAAGTCCAAATGACTTGACTTTCCTAGCCAGCGAAGCAATGGCCCAATCCAGGAAGCTAACAACTTCAAAAACACGGAAAACACTCTTGCAAAGATGATCCAGTTCATTTGCCGAAAAGAAAATCTTAGCAGTATTAAGGGCTGATCTATGAGAAGAGTCCACGAGACTAGAAAAGTCTCCCTGAGCGGAGGCAGTCACACCCAGGGAAAAAACTTCTCCAGTGTCATACCAGACACGGCTCCTTGACGAAAGTCTCGAAGGGGGAAGACAGAAAACATTTTTCCCCTGTTCCCTCTTCTCCAAAAGCCAAGCGTTCACTTTCTTGATAGCTTTCTTAGCCGAAATCGAGAGGACGAGACGCGTGAACGAGGACGAGGAGTCAGGCTTGCTGTCCTTTTTCCACTGCGAACTAGGAGAAACTGGAACGGAAGGCGCAAAAGAATCCCCAAAGTTGTCAACGAAGGATCGTAAAAGGAGCTTATACCCCGACAAATGCTTGTCTTTTTCTGTAAGTACTTCTCCTTCTTCCTCCAAATCCGAAGCTTCCTTCGACGAAACTGGCGAACATTCCATCGGAAGAGTAATCCTGTTCGGCGAAGTCACACCCTGATGCGCCCGAGGAGGGTGCGAGAAAGCAGGAGAAGACGTCTGAGCCTGTACTGAGACGAATCCGGGCGGCTGAGCTGGCGGCTGCGTTGGCGGCTGAGCTGGCGCTCGAGCGAGAGCCTGACGTGGCGCCATAGACGGAGTCAGGAAAGGAGTCCGACCAGGAGCCTGAAGCAGCGTTTGAAGAGGAGTCACATGGAGAGTCTGAGCCTGAAGAGGCGACTGAAAAGGAGCCTGCGAAGAGGACTGCACAGTAGTCTGCGGAAGATGTAAGGCGGTCGGGAGCGCATTCGGGGACGAAAGAGACTTGCCAAACAGCTCCAAAATACTGCCTAACTTGGCATTCATCTGTTCAAACACCGAAGGTTGAGGATCCACCGACGTAGAAGGCGCGGGAGGAGTAGAAGGATGATCCACAAACACGTCTGGAGCCGCAGGAGTTATCGCTTGAGGAGGCTCTGGAGAAGGCTCCGAAGGAGTGTGCGTGTTCGGCTTCTCCACTTCTATGAGAGAAGGGCGATAAATCGAAACCGCCGGAGAAAAGGCTTCAGGCTCCTCCCAAATACTACCAGAAGGTTCGGCAGCCGCCACCTTCTTGGGAACCGCAGCAGGCGAAACATCGCGAGACCTTTTCAGCGGTCCAGAAGTCTTATTACGCCAACCTCTATAAGAGGAAACATCTGAACTAGAGTCGCTTGACGAAAAACACTTCCTCGCAACACCTTTCCAATGGTGAGCGACAGCATCCTGGGATACGGCTACAGGATTGCTTGAGGGGGCACCTGCTCGGGAGCAGATCCCGCTCGCCTCCCTTCGGTTTTCAGCATGCCTCCTCCCAGGATCTGGGGAGTTTGACAGGGGCCTAGACCTAGGAGAACGAACGGGCCGAACAGCCACCTCCTCCACTACACTTGCACTAAGTAACTTATCACACTTAACTACCACTTCTTGCACTGTCTCACCCATTTTCTGCATAGTGGTGAGGAAAGAGACAAATTTCGAGTCCATATCGGCTCGTAATACTGACACGGGATCGGGATCGGGAGATACAGATTCGAGGGCAGGAGAAACCACTACGGGGTTAATAGGAACGGGATTAACAGAATTCAGAGGAATATCCTGGCTACTCACTGACTTAGAAGATCTCTGTGAAGCCTTTCTGATTCTATCTTTTTCTAACTTTCTCATATATTTTCCCAGTGCCTTCCACTCCTGAGATGTTAGAGACTTACATTCTTCACACATATTCTCAAAAGAACATTCACGTCCCCTACAACTAACGCAAGTAGAATGAGGATCAAGTGAAGCTTTAAGAAGTCTAGTCTTACACCCACTACTACACACCCTATACTGAATAGAGCCGGTGTCAGACATCGTGAAAAATTCAAAATAATTCCTAAAAAGGACAACAAATCAAAACCAAAATAACTATAGTGCTAGCAAAAAGATCAGTAAACTCAAGGTACATCACCAAAAGGAGAAAACCAAGATGATCAAATCCAAATTCCAACCAGCAGAGGAACCGTGTTACCGGTTCCGACGGCAGGAAACTTCTGTTGTAGTGTTGGAATGGTTCCCGGTACCCGGTAGAGGGCGGGAGTAGAGGGATCACCTGTCAAACCATTAGCGCTACCGCGAATTTCAAATTCTGCCGTGACGTCAGGAGACGACAGCTATATGTAACCACCGGGTAAGTTATATAAGTGAAAATGATATTGTTATGATACAATAAAGTTTGTTCATACTTACCTGGCAGATATATATATAGCTGTATTTTCTGAAGTCCGACAGAATTTAAAAAACTTCCGGCACACGCAGTGGTCGGCCAGGTGGTTAGTACCCATTCCCGCCGCTGGGAGGCGGGTATCAGGAACCATTCCCATTTTCTATTCATAATTTTTATTTCCACTGTCCCCTGAGGGGAGGTGGGTGGGTACTTGATTATATATATCTGCCAGGTAAGTATGAACAAACTTTATTGTATCATAATAATATCATTTTGTTCATGAAACTTACCTGTCAGATATATATATAGCTGAATCCCACCGTTGGAGGTGGGAAGGGACAGAATAGAAGGATTTTGGGAAACAAATGCATGCAGATGATTTACATCTTGGTTCCACCTGTTAGCATAGCTGACTTCGTGATTACTGTCACCCAAGTCTGCTTCTGCTTAACTAGAGTTGCCAGCGAGGTAGAGACCTATAAAGCTGGTGCACTCCAGATGATCTGTCAACGGGGGCGTGACCACAATGTGACTAGACCATATTGACCATACCATGAGGGCTAAGAAGTAAAATAAATATATATACAGTGAGCCCTCGCTACTTCGCGGTTCGACCATCGCGGATTCACGACTTCGCGGACTTTTTTCATTACGTATGTATATATTATAAAAGAAATATATCGCGGATTTTCCGGAAATTTCGAAAATAGCCGCAATATATGAAGACCCCAAATATTTCGTTAATTCCATTAATAATTAGTAATATCTGCTCTTACTGATGGTTCATTGCATTACATATGACATATAATTCAGTACAGAAAGAAATAAAACACGAAAAGAGAATGTGATCATACGATAATTCAGTATAACGTAGTAAAATTAAATCGAACATGAAACGCAAATCAGATGCAGTCTGACTTTGTCATATTTGAATGGTGTAAGGCTGCTGATGGCTACTACTACAAATGTAATGGATGTGCATCTTTTCCTTGAATCTTTTGTATGTATACGTAGTACTGCATCCAATAATATTGTTTGTTGCAAAAATCACATCTCGAATAAGCGTACGTATCTTACAACAAAACAAGCGTAAAATAGCGTACGTAAAGCATCTATAGTACCTTGTACATATTTGAATTTGTAACTACTACGTAGCATGTAAGACGGACTGTGATTGGTTCCAATGCTGATAGATGACGAATCAGCTCCCAAGTTTTGTAATCTAGCCTGTGATTGGTGTTTTGACCGCTTCTCCGATCCGCAGTAGCTTGGCTTGTCTCCGACCAGTAGCATCTTCTCGCGGCCACTTTGTTTGTACGCTCTCTCGTAAAACCCGGTAGATGCTGCTACGTTACTTGTGCTTTTAACCTTGCCTTGGCTGTGCGTGACTGTTTGAAGTTGAACTTTTTGTTGAACTTTCTGTTTACGTAACCCCTGCTATGGCTCCCAAGCGTTCTGCTTCTGCTAAGGCTGGTAGTAAGCCTAAACGCCACCGAAAAATGACGACGATTGCTGAGAAGGTGACACTTCTCGATATGATAAAAGAAGGCAGAAGTTACGCGGCCGCAGCCCGCCATTTTGTAGTGAACAAATCCACCGTTCGCTTACATTAAGAAGGATGAGGCGAACATTAGAAAGACGGCTGCCATCACCTTTAGCAGGTCAGCGAAGCGAGTTGTTACTGCTCGTAATAAAACGATCGTCCGTATGGAAGGCGCTTTAGCAATCTGGATTGCCGACTGCTGGAAGAAGAACATAGCCTTGGATACGAACACCATCCGAACCAAGGCTTTGAGTTTGTATGAAATTTTTGCGGCAAAGGAACCTCAAGACGACGATGGCGACCATGCTGAAGAAGACGAAGATGATGTACTAGATGAACCTCAAGCAGGGACATCCACTAATTCCCAGCCTCAGAAACAACGTTTTTCCGCCAGCAAAGGATGGTTCGCGAAATTTCAGAAACGCTTCGGCCTGAAAAGCGTTTCCCTGCATGGCGAGGCTGCTTCCGCTGACACTACCGCTGCTGAAACTTACGCGAATGAGACATTTAAGAATATTATCACTGAAGGCGGATACAAGCCCGAACAAGTGTTTAATATGGATGAGACCGGCTTGTTTTGGAAGAGAATGCCGTCGCGAACTTTCCTGTTCAAAGAAGAAGCCAAAGCCTCTGGCTTTAAAGCATTCAAATATCGTGTACCCTCGTGATGTGTGGCAATGCTGCTGGATTTTTGCTAAAGCCGGGGCTTATTTACAAATCGAAAACCCTCGCGCTATGAAAAATTTAAAAAAATAACGGAATCTCCTTCCCGTGTACTGGATGCATAATCCAAAAAGCATGGATACGAAGATGCTGACCTCCAACTGGTTCCACCAATGTTTTATCCCACAAGTCAGTAAATATCTCTTAGAGAAGGGCTTGCCATTTAAGATCCTTCTCCTTATGGATAACGCTGGTGGACACGCAACTGATCTGTCGCATGAGGGCATTCAGGTTGAGTTCCTGCCACCCAACACAACGTCATTAATTCAACCGATGGACCAGGGGGTTATCAGGGCGTTCAAGGCCCTCTACACGAAGAATACCTTGGCAGACCTCGTTGCATGTGTGGATGCTGCCCAAGATGATGAGGATGAAACATTCAATTTGAAGGCGTACTGGCGGCAGTACACAATAGCCACGTGCCTGCAGAACATCCAGAAGCACTGAAAGAAATGAAAACCTGCTACTGTTAATGCGAGCTGGAAGAAGTTGTGGCCCCAGATTGTTTACAATGACAAGGGATTTACACCTGCTGAGATTCAACACTCTGCAGTACGGAAATCTGTGCAGTTGGCTGCGATAATGGAGGTGACGGGTTTGGCGGACATGATGACTGAAGACGTCGACGAGTTGTTGGACTGCCATTCCCAGCCGCTAAACTGACGCAGACCTCGAAGACTTGACGAAATCGTCCAGTGACGAAGACAGTGAAACACAGGAAGAGACCCAAGAAATTGTCGAAGAAACGGGCTTAACATTAGAACGGCTTGCCAAGCTCTGCAACCTTGCGAAGGAGTTGAAAGAATTGTCGCAAGAGTGGGACGAGGATATGGTTCGTTCTCTGCAATTCTGCAACAAAATCGATGAAGACATGACTCCCTACAGGATGCTCTTCGAGCGAAAAAAGAAGCAGCGGCAGCAACTTCCGATCACAATGTTCTTCCAGCCTCGCAAAAAAGAGCCAGTTCCTCCTGTACTATGCCTTCGGAAGAAATGAAAAGTGTCCCAGGAAGAAGTTGAAGAGGTGTCCCAGGAAAAGACACCTCGTCTGAAGAGACGTAAAATACTATCATTGGCTGCACAGTAGAAGACATCATCAGCTTCATCATCATCATTTCTACTGTGCAGCAAAATTCATCGCCATCATCATTCAAGTTTTTCTTCAAATGCTTTCGTGTGAGTACAGTAACAATCTTTATTTTTTTATACTTTAATATTCTAATATTTTAATATTTGTGCCTGTTTTAGTTTAGGGTACTGTAGTACATGCATTAAGTGTTCTGTACATTAAAGGGTGGTTTGTTAACAGTACTACATAAAGGGAGGGTTTTAAAAGTCTGAATATACATGTTAAATAAATACGTAAATATGGTGTCCCTACTTCGCGGATTTTCAGCTATCGCGGCCGGGTTTGGAACCTATTTACCGCGATAAACGAGGGTTCACTGTATATATATCACCACCTGACCAACCTAGCCAAAGTTAAGGTGTTTTAACTAAGGCTTAAGAGTTAAGAAGTCGCCATTGGCGGCGACTCAATAACTAAATTAACCCTTAAACGCCGGAGCGGTAAATAAAAAAATGACTCCCGTGTGCCGGAGGGGTTTGAGAGTGAGCGCGTAAGCGGAAAAAATATTTTTTTCAAAAAATCACAGCGCGCTTAGTTTTCAAGATTAAGAGTTCATTTTTGGCTCCTTTTTTTTATCATTGCTTGAAGTTTAGTATGCAACCATCAGAAATGAAAAAAATATCATTATCATATATAAAAAATAATGCGATATATGATAGCGCAAAAACGAAATTTATATATAATTGTATTCAAATCGCGCTGTGCGCAAAACTGGTTGAAGGTAACAAGTTACTGTTTTTTCGTTGTAATGTACACTAAATTTCAATCATTTTGGTATATAACAAATTGTAAAACGATAAAAGCAACACAGAGAAAATATTATCACAAAATAATGCATGAATTTGTAATGCGCTTACGTAAACACATATTTTTTTCAAAAAATTCACCATAAATCTAAATATTGTCCTAGAGACTTCCAATATGTTTCAGAATGAAGACAAATGATTGAATATTACTATACTGTAAGAATATTAGCTTAAAAATGCAGTTTTCGACCATATCTGACGAGCTTAAAGTTGACCGAATGTCGAATTTTTTATATATATTTTTTTATATGCAATTATTTCGGAAATAAGAAAAGCTACAACTTTCAAATATTTTTTGTTTTATTCTACATGAAATTGCGCACATTTTCATATATAAAACTCTATGAAATGCCTAATATGAAACGGAGCAAATATTCCGAGAATGGGACTTACGCATTTCGGAGATTTGTGGCGGAGAATCCGCGCGCGGAGGGAAGGAAAGTTTTTTTTAAAAATTCACCATAAATTTAAATATTGTGCTAGAGACTTCGAATTGTTTCACGATGAAGATAAATGACTGAATATTACTAGACTGTAAGAGTTTTATCTTACAATTGCGTTTTTCGACCATTTCGGTAGAGTCAAATTTGACCGAACGAAAGTGGTTTTTTTTCTATTTATCGTGATTTATATGCAAATATTTCGAAAATGAGAATAGCTACAACCTCAACTATTTATTGTTGTATTATACATGAAATTGCGCACATTTTCATATATAAAACGTTATGTAAAGGCTATTTAAAATGGTGCAAACATTACCACAATCGCACGTATGATTTTTTCGGAAGAGTTACCGCTGCGGACGAGTAAAGAAAATGTTATTTTTTTTCATAAATTCACCATAAATCGAAATATTGTGCTAGAGACTTGCCAATTTGTTGCAAAATGAAGGTAAATGCTTGAATATTACAAGAATATAAGCGTTTTAGCTTACAATTGCGTTTTTTCGACCATTTCGGCAGAGTCAAAATTGACCGAAGGTTGAAAATTTGTCACTTATCCATTTTTTATATAGAAAATATTTCAAAATTGATAAAAGCTACAACCATGGGTTGTTTTTTAGTTGTATTGTGCATGAAATTGCGCACATTTTCATATATAAAAACTTTATGTAACGGCTAATTTAAAATGGTGCACACATTACCACAATCGCATGTATGATTATTTTCGGAAGAGTTACCGCGCGGACGTAAGGAAAAAGTTTTTTCATAAATTCACCATAAATCGAAATATTGTGCTAGAGACTTCCAATTAGTTGCAAAATTAAGTTAAATGATTGAATATTACTTAAATATAAGTGTTTTAGCTTACAATTGCGTTTTTCGACCATTTCGGTAGAGTCAAGTTGACCGAAGGTTGAAATTTGGCACTTATCGTTATTTATATGAAAATATCTTAAAACTGATAAAAGCTACAATCATGAGTATTTTTTTGTTGTATTCTACATAAAAATGCGCACATTTTCATATATAATACTCTATGTAACGGCTAATTTAAAAGGGTAAAAAAATTATGTCAAAGTGACGAAATAATTTCCGAGATGTGTCACAGATACTTTTTAGTGCGGCAAGAAAGAAATTCGCGCTTGCGCGCCTGCGTAACGATTGTAAACAAAACAACACCTTGATCCGTGAACTCCCAGCATCCCCCAAGGCGCGTGATTCAAGAGTTTTCGGCTGGTAGGCCTAAAAGTATTTTTCCGCGAATTTTTAAAAAAACTTTTGTATGTCGACGTAAAATACGTCCAGTTGGCACCCAAGAGACAAAAAATGTTGACGTAAAATACGTCCAGTCGGCGTTTAAGGGTTAAGAGCTCTTCCTAACCATTTTCTACAGGATAGGATGAGTGGTACTTCTTGCCCCCAAGATTGTGTCTGCAGACACGTATGGCCCTAGCGAGCAGCAGATCTCATATGCCGTCTTCACATCCCGCAGGAAGTGTGAAGCGAACACAAAGTTGCTTCGCTAAAACGTGGTACTCAGTATGTTACTGAGTGCCATGCTCTGTTGAAATGCTTCGAGGCCGCGCCCTCACCTCGTGAGCATTCAAGATCAAAAGATTTCAAATCTTTGTGCAAAACACAATGAAAGGAGCCTTTTTGAAAGAACTCCTTAACACTAAAGCCAGGGTGTTCTTTGATGTGGCAAAAAAGTCTGGTCTTTTTCGGAACACTGCAGATTGTCCGAAGGACTTCGACTTCTTTAGTTTTAAGTATATAAAACTTGAGAGACCCGACAGGGCACAGGACTCTCTCTGGCTCTTGCCCAATAACTTTTGCCATCCCTTGATTCCAAGCTCCTGGCCCAAGGACTAGACGGGTTTCCATTCTTAGGCCACAACGGAAGGTTTAGCGAACACACCGCATTGTGTTCCCTAAGCCAAAAACTTCTGACGATGGCTTAAAACCATCACTAACCCTCTTTGTCGTATCTAGAGTGGTTAGAAAATAGGCCTTTCTGGTCACGTGCAATAAGTTAACCAAAAGGATGAGGTTCGAAATGCTTTGGACATCAAGAACTTCAGACTACGTTCTAAGTTCCATATAGAAAGCTTTGATCTGGGACATGCACAGTCAGTCCGTCTGTACTTAAGTCAGGTGACCGACCAGTTGACCAGTCAGACGAATCAAGGACAGCAAGGCTGTACCCTGAAGACCATAAGGCACTATCTTCGCTGAAGGATGAGTGTCTGGACTGCCTGGGCGATTCAAGCTAAGCAAACCTTGGGGGGTGTATCAACGCAACCCAAACGTCGTTAGCGAATCAAACTCCTGAGCAACTCTGACTCGAGCTTCTGGTGCAGGAGAAAGGAGCGAGGAGCAAAAAGGCGATTCAGTCCCGAAGGACGAATGCCTGACAGTCCAACCTGGTCTCATGTAAAACGATCATCGGGGGTGTATAAAACGCAACCGACTTCGTCAACAAGAAACTCAGGGCTACTATATGTCGCCTGATCTCGCACGAGTGTCTGACTCCGAGAAAACAGGTGAGACAAAAAGTAGATGGTGAGCGAGTTTCGAGATTCCACACAACTCAAAGATCGTGAAGGGCTTTGTTGTTTGACAGAAGCAAATCTCTGAGCCCAAAGGCCATCAACAACATATTTGCATATTCTTTAATAGATGTGACTGCCAGCTTATCCCATTCCTAAAACGGAAAGGGAAGACGGTAATCTTATGCTGTCAACATCTCGATAGTCTGAACGTGGTCAGACTCAGAGCGGAGAGGTTATAGATACCTTTCGTGTAGAGTAGACCGACTCTCTCGGAAAAGGTCCTTGGAAAGTGAACTAGGAAGGACGTGACCTCCTGTGAATCTAGGATCTTGAAGGCCAACATGGGGCGATCAGCGTCATGTCGCTCCCGTGACGTCATAAATCATCTTATTACATTTCCTGTGAGTCATAAATCATCTTATTACATTTCCTAAGCGTTTGAAAAAGGGGAAAAAGAAAAGAGACTAAACATCCATCCCCGTTCAATATCATAGGATGGCGTTTAATGGTACCACTCCCGGATCGAGAATAAGGGAAGCAGAGAAGAAGAAGCCTCTTCGTCCTCAACATAGCATAGAGATGAATGAAAGGACGTCCCTAAAGTCTCCACAAATCTCAACATACTTCTAAAGAAAGATTCCACTCGGAAGTCAGAAGTTGCTGCCGTCGATCGAGACGATTCGTACGGACTTTTGCAATCCTGTAACGAACCTCTAGAGGATCGTTACATTCTACGTCTGTTGTTATAATAGGCTCTTTCTCGTAAACCCGAACAGGGACCGAGAGAAGATACTTCCTAAGATATGAGAGAGCTGTGGAAGATCAGAGTTGATATGGACCACTGGTTCCAAAAACTCGTTTCGAGGACTGGAGGGACGACCGAATTGCTGCCACTTCTTTCAGATTATGATCCAGGACATCTGAAACCCTCTCCAGATGTCCGGCACCTTCTTTCTATCACCTCAGGTGATACTTGACGCACTGAGAGATGTTCAGAATCATTTCTAAATCTCGAATAAAATTTCAGTTTCCCGGTAGGAAAAACATGTAGAGGTCTGAATTGCAGTCTATTCAGGGTTAAACAAACTTCTTTAGAAAGGAAATGGTCCCCAGCAAGCTCATCCATTCCCTCACACAGTTATGTTTACTTCCCTAATAAGGCTGCGCTTTGCCTAAGCAGGACAGCATATAATAGTGCAATGTTGCGGTAGACTCGTAGTCCTATACCGTGCAGTAACGAGCACCGAAAGAAAGTAAGAGATATCTCTGTTGAACATAGTAAGGCAAAACGAATGCAATGTTATTCATTCATGTAAGAAATCCCCTCTATCTTAGGCTAAAGTCCTTGATTGTAGGGCAGAGATACAGTTAGTCAGTCAATCCCGCAGGAGAGACGTAACCGACCAGCACAGAGATACGGTTAGTCAGTCAATCCCGCAGGAGAAGAGAGACGTAACCTAACGCGCATAACAGCACGAGCTGGTACTGGCTCGGTTGGACTGGAGGACAGTCACAGCAGCAGCTTACGATCGTCGTCTCTTAACTTTATGCCTGGGTTGCCAGCTACCCTATTCTACGAAGAAATAGGTCCGTTATTTTTAGCAGAAAGAGACTCCAAGCTGGTATATTTAAGCGAAACAGAAAACGCTAAATATATAGATTGGCGTTTGTGTCGTCATAACATACTATACAACGGTAAAAGATAAATCGGAAACTCCTGGAAGGCTGCAGGAATAACGATTTAATGTCCTTAAAAATAATAGACAATAGACCTCTCGGTTGCCATCCGAAGAGGTAACTACAGCAAGCGTATATGACTTGAACCAAACCAGTAGTAAAATAACGCAAGGCAAAATATGATATTATATTACAATAAAGTTTGTTCATACTTACATGGCAGCACATATATTAGCCTGAATTGCGGAATACAGCTACATACATATCTGACAGGCAAGTTTCATGAACAAAAACTTAAGAGAATCGCAAGCAGACAGCTCAAGCTTCTTAGTGTATTGGACATAAGCGTTCATTGACGTAGTCTACGAGTCTATTTCTTGTACGAGTTCTGCGAATGATGAATGAGAGCTCTTCCGAATCTTGTCAATAAAAGCTTATCCGCTTACGCAATATAAAGTTAATGAGATGTTTGTCAATGAGAACTAACCCATTTACGGGACAAAGAGATATTTTGTCAATGAGGGGAAACCCACTTACTTGACAAAACGATAGTATATGTCAATGGGGGAAAGTCACTGAATTGACAAAACGTAATCCAGGAAGTCGAGATTCATTTATTTTTCCGATTCCCGTCTCAAACAAGGAGGGGGCAAGAATCCTGTTAAGAGACTGGGCTTACGGCAGGTAGAACGACGATGTTCAATTCGGCAGCGTAGTCCCGACAAGGAACTAAAAAAAAATCTATCATCTGAAAAGCCCTTTCAGATGGGCTAAAAAGCTTTGCAAATTATCCTGGGAAGAGGAAGAAACTCTCCAACCAGCTTCCTCTCCCGAATCACAACTAATGCCTGCTAAAGCTTAAAAATTTATTGGCAGTATGGCAAAGGAAGTCCTGTCTTGCGCTTTCCTGAAGAGCGTCCTTTGATGAGTGCCTTTGCAAGAATCCTACTGAACGTGCCGAGAGTCCTGACGTGCAGGACGTCAAGCTTTTACATAACCCGTAAACTGCCTTATCGCAAAAGTCTTGACTGCGGTAGAGCAAACGAGATCTTCCCTTGAGCTTTCCTTAACTCCATCCACCTTTGCGAAAAGCAATATAATATTGACAGAGACCTCTTGAATTCACAAAACCCGAGGTCTTGCTGGGTTTCGAAGATGAAGTGTTCTGTTCACTTTAAGCTTCATCCGAAGCACTGCTTACTTCACATTCTTTGCATGTGAGGTATAAGGTATCACCGAAGGTAGAGGTAAAAATTCTTGAGGCCCACCCAAATCGTAAACAAGAGCTTGAAGAGTTCAACAGAAAACGTTCAGCCAGGCGACACACCTGGCGTGCGCTGGGCGCGCACTCGGCGTCACTGGCGAGCAGCGAGCACGCGCGGCGTCCACTGGTGCGCGCTCGGTATCCACTGGCGCGCGCTCGGCGTCCACTGGTGGTGCGCGCTTGGTGCGTGCACCCGCGCGCGCCATGGCGTCCATCCGAGCGTCCCGTCCAAGCCGAGCGTCAAAAGAAGCATGCAGAAAAGCGTCACGCTCCTGACAGGCGTCAAAACAAGCGAGAGAAACTGCCTTCAGGGAAGAGCAAGATACATCTCGGAGAGAAATCTGACTGCACGAAGCAGTCTCAGGAGAAGGGTTGATCGTGTGAGAATACGAGGGGCGAGGGAAGGGAACGCCTTCTTATTCTCACAGTAACAAAGCTCGGACGTCCGCTCTCAAAAGCGTCCTGCTACTAAGACTTCTTTTTCATATTTCTCGGTGGAAAGACGTACACGTGATCAGGCGACGTTCGCCTTCTTACTTCTCACTGAAACGCATAACGAGAGAGAGAGAGAGAGAGAGAGAGACGTGAAGCGTCCTCTTCTATAAAGCTTCTATTTACAGGGCGCGAGTCCTTCCGAAAGCTCCAACCCCTGCGCGGGGAGGACGCTTCGGAGGACGAGAAGCAATCCTTCAGGATTCGTGCACGTGCACGCACTTTGGCAGTCTGGGGATTTTCATCAGAAACTGCCGAAGGCACGCAGATCGGTGGGGGTTCCTCGTAACCCTCCTTCGGCTTTCGACATTGCTCTCTCCCCGGGTCCTGGGAGTCAAGCAGAGGTCCCGGCCTAGAGGCGAAATAAGGCGATCTGACGCACCCTCCACTACACAAGGGGCACTGTCACTGCACTTAGCCACTTCACTATTGCTCTCTAAAGCAAGCACTTTCGATTCTAAGTTACGAATCGAAAGAGTATTAGAGAAAGGGCAATAACCTCTACAGACACAGTTTAGGGCCCGAAGGCAACATTACAGGGTTAGGAGTAACAATAACAGAAGTAGCACTCTTCACAACAATGTTATTGTTAGTATACAATAAGGTTTTATACATACTTACCTGGCAGATATATACTTAGCTTTACATCTCTGACGTCACGACAGAATTCAAAACTCGCGGCACACGCGACAGGTAGGCGTCAGGTGATACTACCTTACCCGCCGCCTGGGTGGCGGCTGTAAGAACCAATCTCCCTTTCCAGCCAGAATTTTTCTCTTCCACCTGTCTCCTGAGGGGAGGCTGGGCGGGCCATCAATCGTATATATCTGCCAGGTAAGTATGTACAAAACCTTATTGTATACTAACAATCGAACATTTTTGACATGAACTTTTCCTGTCAGATATATAACTTAGCTGATGACACCCTTGGTGAGGGAAAGAGACAGCAATATTAACATGGAAAAAGGGGGGGGAAGGCAAAACAACACCTGTTGTAGGATGTAAAATACAACCTTGGTTTCTTACCTGTTTAGGCAGAAGACTTCGTAGTTATGTCTATGAGTCTGCGTTGCCTGAAGAGCTTCAGCGAGGGCGTGACCTACAGCTGACAGACTCTTTGGGTCTATCAAAGGGATTTGGTATCCGCTTACTTGATAGAATCCGAGCAGGATCTTGTCAAAGGGGGTTCGCCCACTTATATGACAGAACCTAACCACTATCATTGCAAGGAGCTCAAACATAAACCGATCACCTAACCAATCTAATCATGTTAGACATACGACATGAAAGACATGCCTACCCGCATGCTCTTTCAAACAACCAAAAACTTACAACCTAAAAACAAAGGGGGAAAATATATACTACAAAGGAATATGTCTCAGCTCCCTGCCCCCAGCACGAATCCGCCGATACGTCGGGCCTAACGCGAAGCACTTTTCATACGTAATTTGACGTCTCTCAGATAGTGGTTTGCGAAGACCGAGTTGCAATGCCAGAATGTTGCCTTCATAATATTACTCAGGGATATGTTTTTGTTGAAAGTTAATGACGTGGCAATAGCTCTTACCTCATGAGCTTTGACCTTTAGAAGTTTGAATTGACTTTCATCACATATCGCATGTGCTTCTTTCACCAGGCTTCTGATGAAAGAAAGCGCATTCTTCGAAAGAGTCCTCCTTGGATCTCTTACAGAGCACCAAAGGTTGACATCATTGCCCTTAAGTTTTTTCTTTCCTGCAGATAAACTTTAAACTTCGTACTGGGCAAAGTGACCTCTCTGCTTCCTCGCCTACTAAGGCAGACAAACCTTGGACTTCAAAACTCCTAGGCCAAGGATTTGAGGGGTTCTCGTTCTTAGCCAAGAAACGAAGGTAGGAATGCACAGATAGCTGCATCTCCTCTGAATCCCATTTCATTCCTTCTTTATTGCATGGAGTTTCACTAATCCTCTTGCGGAAGCCAATGCCATGAGAAAAAGTGTCTTCCTCGTGAGGTCTCTAAAGGAGGCAGACTGAGGCGGTTCGAACTTAGGGGACCTCAGGAAACGTAGCACTACATCCAGATTCCAACTCGGAATCTCTGGCGAAACCTTTTTGGATGTTTCAAAAGATCTTATTAGATCATGAAGGTCCTTGTCTTCTGAAATGTTTAAGTTTCTGTGCCTAAACACTGCAGACAGCATGCTACGATAACCTTTAATGGTTGGATTACCAGCCAGTCCACTTTTCTCCCTAAGGAAAAGTAAGAAGTCTGCTATTTGGGTTACAGAGGTACTGGAAGAGGAAAAGTGATGGTTCCTACACCACCGTCGAAAGACGTCCCACTCGATTGGTAGACTCTAAGGGTAGAAGGCCTTCTGCTGCTGCGATAGCCGTTGCAACTCTTGCAGAAAACCCTCTCGTTCTGACCAAACTTTGACAGTCTAAGCCAGTCAGATCTAGAGCGGGGAGGTTTTGTGATACCTGTCGAAGTGGGGTTGTCTGAGCAGATCGATCCTCTGTGGTAATGTTCTCGGAAAATCTACTAACCCAGTCCAGTACCTCTGTGAACCATACTTGTGCGGGCCAGAACGGGGCTACCAGCGTCATCCTTGCTGCCTCCGATTCTGCAAATTTCTTGAGAGTTTCTCCCAGTATCTTGAAGGGAGGAAAAGCATACATGTCTAGGCCCTTCCAATCTAGGAGAAAAGCATCTATCGACACTGCCTCGGGTCCGATATCGGAGAGCAGTAGTTGGCTATCCTCGCATTCTTGGCTGTGGCGAAGAGGTCTATATGATACCTGCCCCAAAAGATTCCACAAGGTCCTGGCTAAACATCCTCGGTGAAGAGGTCCTCACTCTGCAGGCAGGACTTGATCTTTCCTCTGCTTAGGAGTCTGCTCTGACGTTCTTTTCTCCCTGTACGAAACCTGGTAAGGAGACAAATCTTCCTTTCCTCTGGCCCCACAGCCAGAAGTTCTTTTGTTTGCTGTCTCGTACAGGGAGAAGGAGTGAGTCCCCCCACCCCCTTGCTTCCTGATGTATGCCAGGGCCGTGGTGTTGTCCAAGTTGATCTGTACTGCCGAAGCTAGGACGTAGTGCTCGAATGCTTTCAAAGCTAGCCAAAACAGCCATCAGCTCTTTCTTGTTGATGTGCCAGGTCACCTGTTCTTTCTTCCAGGTGCCTGACTTCTCTTGAGCCGAGCGTTGCTCCCCAACCTGTTTCCGACGCGTCGGAATACAACACTTGGTTGGGATTCGGAATGTGAAGGGACATCCCTTCTGCAAACCTGAGAGGGTTTGCCCACCAAGAGAGGTCCTTCTTGATTTCTCTGAAATCTCGAAGGAGAACCTCGGTAGGTTTTGCGAACGACACCTCCAGTTTCGATGTAGAAAGAACTGGAGAGTCTGAGGTGCAACCTTCCTAGAGAAAGGAATTGTTCCAACGAGGAGAGTGTCCCCAACAAACTCATCCACTCCCGCGCTGTGCATACGTCTTTCTCTAGGAAGGCTTTGACTTTCTCTGACCCGGGCGGGTATCTTTCTGGAGACGGAAAAACCCGAAAAATCCAGAGAAACCATCCGAATCCCCAGATAGATACGATCTTGACTGGGGATCAACTGAGACTTTTGAAAGTTCACCAAAAGTCCCAGAGAACTCGCCATGAAAAGGGTCTTTTGTAGGTCCTCCAAACATCTTTTCTGTGACTTGGCTCTGATTAGCCAGTCGTCCAAGTAAAGGGACACCCTGACTCCCTCCAAATGTAGCCATCTTGCTACATTTTTCATTAGTCCTGTGAAGACCTGAGGGGCTGTTGAAAGGCCGAAGCACAAGGCCCTGAATTGGAATATCCTTCCTCCCATCATGAACCTGAGGTATTTCCTTGCAAGAAGGATGGGATAGGCACATGGAAAAGGGTAAGCGTCCTGAAGATCTAGGGACACCATCCAATCCCCATGGATGAACGAGCCGCCAACACTGAGGATGTCGTCTCCATGGCGAACTTCCTCTTTTCTACAAAGAAATTCAGGGCGCTTACATCCAGAACCGGTCTCCATCCTCCTGAGGCTTTTGAACTAGAAATAGGCAGTTGTAAAAGCCCACTGAGCATGGGTCGCTCACTAGCTCTATAGCCTCTTTCTCTACATTTGTTCCACTGCCTGTGTTAGAGCGAGGCTCATGATGGGATCCTGTACCTGGCCACCAACTCCCTCGGAGTCGTCGTCAAAAGGTGGTGGTCTTTCCGTAAAGGGAATCGGGTATCCTTTCCGGATAATCGAGAGGGACCAGATGTCCGCTCCTCTCTTTGCCCAGGCTTCTGAGAATCTTAGAAGCCTGGCACCTACTGATGTCTGGAGGACTACTTCCCTACTTCTTAGCTCTGGAAGAGCGTGAGAAGGATCTACCTCTCTTGAAGGTCTATTACCTCTAGAGGTAGAGCTCTAGAAGGAGGGCCCCCTCGAAAGGGCTCCTGTCTAGCTGGAGTCTCTTCTTAGTCTTCGTCTGGAAAAAGGTCCTAGGTTTCCGTGCCGACTGAGCGAGCATGTCTTGAGTCGCCTTCGCAGAGATTAGATCCTGAGATGTCCTGGATTATCTTCTTCGGGAAGAGAAGAGGCGAGAGCTGGCGAATATAGAAGCGAGGCTCTTGAGCATGCGAGCGACTTTGTAAGAAAAGAGCAGAAGAATGATCTCTTCTTAAGAACCCCATGCTCCAAACAGGGAGGCTACTTCGCTCGGATCCATCTCTAACTGCCTTATCTATGCACGTCAGAACACTGTTGAGATCCCTCGGGCGAAATGGAAATCATCCGGGTTCTGAGTCTTTTTAGCCAAGACCCCCAAAGACCAGTCAAGGAAGTTGAAGACTTCCAAGACTCTGAACATTCCCTTCAACAGGTGGTCGAGCTCGTTCATAGCCCAGGTAGTCTTAGCAGATATGAGAGCCGAGCGTCGTGCGGCATCCACCAGTGAAGAGAAGTCCGTGTCTGCAGATGACGGTAGACCCAGGCCTAGGGGTTCTCCAGACTCATACCAAAAGCCTAGTTTGCCCGTAAGCTTGGAAGGTGGGAAAGAAAACACAGTCTTCCCTTACTCCTCCTTAGAAAGCAGCCAATCACCAAAACCTCTCAAAGCCTTTTTCATTGAGATGGTTGGCTTCATCCTCACACAAGAGGAAACCTTCGTCTTCTTAGAAGTCGAGAATAACGAGAGGAGACGGAGGAGCGACGGGAGTAAGGGAGTCTC
Source organism: Macrobrachium nipponense (assembly GCF_015104395.2). Classification (NCBI taxonomy): domain Eukaryota; kingdom Metazoa; phylum Arthropoda; class Malacostraca; order Decapoda; family Palaemonidae; genus Macrobrachium; species Macrobrachium nipponense. The sequence goes on along the minus strand of NC_061110.1, from coordinate 64,212,502 downwards.
CAAACTCTTGAAGAAGGAGGTCTGTAAGGATCTTATAGACGATACCGAAGAATCCTTAACTAAATCCTCTTCGAAGGTTCCACTTCATTTCCACCGAAGAACCCTCGGCTTCTTTACGAGAGCAGTTGGACTTCTCTAAAGAAGTGCGTCTATCTAGGGAGTGTCTGGCAGCCGTCTGGCGCCTATCAGGGGAAGCCAAAGCTTCGGGAGAGCTCCTCTCGAATGCGTCCTTCCTACTCTGATGAGTGCGTCCTCTTTGATCCTGAAGTCTACTCCTAGATTCCCGGGAGTCCAAAGGAGAGCGCCTGCTAGGCGAGGAGAGCCTTACTATGCTCAAGGCGCCTAACAGAATCCATGCGCCTGTCCAAAGGAGAGCGGCTGCCTGGTGAACTGCACCTACAATGAGGAGAACGCCTACTAGGCTCTTGGCGCCTACCTACAGGAGAGCGAATCCCTGGAGAAGATCGCCTACTCGGAGACCGGCGTCTACCATGCTCCACAAACTTAGATAGAGACGCGTGGGTCTTTGCAAAAGGTAGTCTCTCAGCCGAGACATATCTTTCAGGCTCTTTACGCCTGTCCTGAACTAGAGCGGCTAATAGGAGAACCGCGCCTATCAGGAGAAAAGCGCCTTATCTTCCGACACCGCGCTTGGAAGCGGGGAGAGCGGCTACTTGGGGAGTAGTGCCTACCAGGCTCTAGGCGCCTAACATAAGGAGAGATCCTGTCTCTTGAAGAATCCATGAAAGAGGAGGCTCTCTTATCCGGAGATTGAAGGATCTTCAGAAAGGAGCGAGAAGACGAAGCTGTACGCTTATCTTTAGACGAGCGCCTACTAGGCGCTAGATCCCTTTCTACTGGAGAAATGAAGTCGCCAGGAGAAAGCTTCTTGGGCGATTGTCGCCTGGAAGACAACAAGCGTCTGCCGAGGGAAGAGCGCCTCCTTCCATCCACTGTTAAGGAGAGAGACCCGCCTCCGACTGAGAAGGTAAACGCATGGCGAAGGTATATCCTAGAACTTCTTGACGGGGAGAGAGACGTCCTTCTTACGACGCGTACCATCCAGCCAAGGAGGCCCTGCCCCCCGCCAGCGCCGAAATCTGAGCTTGCAGCCCCGCAAGAATCCGAGCTGGAGATCTTGCAAAATCCTCCACAGGGGAAGAAGATCGAAGCCTACTCTGAGGCGAGAACTCCTGCTCCCTCCTGGGTTTCTTGATATCCACTTCCGGCTCTTCTGGAAAACATTCCGGGCTGGAAGGAAAGGCACAAGGAGCCTTCCAGGCTCTCTTCAGCTTTCGCGATGAATCCGAGGCGCTCCATCCTCTTCTAGGCGAAGGTGAGGAAGAAGAAGAGAAGCATTGGCGCAATACCTCCTTCTTAGCGCGAACAAGGGCAGCCTGGGTACGAACATCAGGATCTACCGAGGGGACGCCTGATCGGTGGGAGTTCTCCCTAACCTTCTGCGGCTGTTGACTTTCCTCCTCCACTGGACTGGGAGTCTGGAAGAGGTCTAGGCCTGGAAGCATTAAGGAGCCGATCAGACGCACCCTCCACTGCACTGGGGTCACTGCACAATTCACCTTCACTATTACTCTTACCTTGCAACGAACGAATCTTCTTCTCCATGCTAAGGATCGTGGCTCTCATGGTTGCCACTTCCGAAGTCGTATCTTTAGGTTCGAGCAGGAGCAGGAGCTGAAACTGGAGAAGGATCTAATGCTACAACAGGATGTTCTACTTCTACCTCGCTATAACGAGGACTTACTAGAACTTCTAGACGAAGCTTTTCTCACCCTGTCTTTCTCCAACTTCCTCAAATAGGAAGAAAGAGCCTTCCATTCACCCTCATCCAACTTCTCACACTCATTACATGGGTTAACAAAAGAACATTCTTTTCCCCTACATTTCAAGCATACTGTGTGAGAATCTACCGTAGCTTTCGGTAGCCTTACCTTGCATTCATCCATACAGCACACCCTAAACATAGAAGATTTCTTAACCTCTACATCAGACATCTTGAAATCAAAGAAAAATCCAAACCAATATCAAACACAATCCACAAGCGCGTATGCCAAGCCAACAAGATCAGGTACTTCACCGAAAGTCAGTCCAAATAAATCCAAGGCAACGAGAATCGAATAAAGCTGTCAGGAGGTAACAACCACAGGTGTAGTCGTCACCGGCGACAGAAAAATTCTGGCTGGAAAGGGAGATTGGTTCTTACAGCCGCCACCCAGCGGCGGGTAAGGTAGATCACCTGACCTACCTGTCGCGTGTGCCGCGAGTTTTGAATTCTGTCGTGACGTCAGAGATGTAAAGCTAAGTATATATCTGACAGGAAAGTTCATGTACAAAAATGAAGGAGAGCGATCACCTCTCGCAGACATATTCATAACCAGTAGGCCATACTACAGGGTTAGGCAAAATAAAGTCTACAGGAAGGTTAGCAGGTTCACTACCCTGACTTTTGTTTACTGATTAATTGCGTACATACGAATCATACGTTTTCCTTACGGAATTAGACATGTTTACTGATTAATTGCGTACATACGAATCATACGTCTTCCTTACGGAATTAGACAAAGTCTTCACCATCCTTACATGACAAATCTCAACAAAGAAGCAAGACCCATACCCCTCGTGCATACCAAAGTGCGGATCTACAAAAGCTTCGGTAGCCACACCCTATCTTTGCAGACAACACCCTCTGAAACTAGCCTAACTAGATTCAGATATCTTATGCAAAAATGAATCAAATTCAAATCAATTTAAGATAGCGTATGCCTAGCCACAAATCCAAGTAAATAAATTAAAAGACAATTAGGATACTTAGCGGCAATAAAGTTTACAAAATCTAAGACGGAGGTACTGGAAACAGGTGTTTCCAGCACCGGCGACAGAAAAATTATGAATAGAAAATGGGAATGGTTCCTGATACCCGCCTCCCAGCGGCGGGAATGGGTACTAACCACCTGGCCGACCACTGCGTGTGCCGGAAGTTTTTTAAATTCTGTCGGACTTCAGAAAATACAGCCATATATATATCTGACAGGTAAGTTTCATGAACAAATTATTTTTTCAGAATTGGTATTACTGTAATCTTTCTTATGACTGCCTACACCATTTTTTGTGCCAAAACTTGCAGCCCTATGTATATGTTTCGCACTTACAACATTAGAAAAAAATGATGTTTTTTATAAAAACAAGGTTTTAATTATACTTACCCAGTAATTACATAGCTATAGTTTCTGTTATTTGCAGCAGTATACATAGATTCAAATTTCGTGGTAGCGACACCCATAAGTGTGTAGGTGACAGTCTCTCTCTCCCTAACGAAAAGGTTAGGAATGACAGCCAATTAGCTCATTCCATTTATCATTACCTCCTCAACTGGCCTCTCTAATTTCCCACTGCCCGTTCATTACAAGATCATATTCGGGTTTTTGTTACTCAGTATTGCGCATTTTTTTCTTAAAATACGGCATCAGTTTCCACATTACATGTAAAATCATCCCCCTTAATTATGTCATTTACCCCCCACAATTCTTTCGACCAATCACAGACCTTATCACCCACACCACCATGTGAATAAAATGATATTGTTATGATACAATAAAGTTTCATACATACTTACCTGGCAGATATATACTTAGCTAAGACTCCGTCGTCCCCGACAGAAATTCAAATTTCGCGCCACTCGCTACAGGTAGGTCAGGTGATCTACCGGCCTGCCCTGGGCGGCAGGACTAGGAACCATTCCCGTTTTCTATCATATTTTCTCTCTTCCACCTGTCTCCTGCGGGGAGGCTGGGTGGGCCATAATCGTATATATCTGCCAGGTAAGTATGTATGAAACTTTATTGTATCATAACTATCATTTTCATACAATCAACTTACCTGTCAGATATATACTTAGCTGATTGGCACCCTTTGGTGGAGGGTAAGAGACAGCTACTTCTGGAATAGACAGGTAAACAACATATGTTGTAGGTATAAATAAACCTTGGTTCCTACCTGATAGGTGGTAGACTTCGTGGGTGCTGCCCAGTAGTCTGCATCACCTCAAGAAACTTTAGCGAGATATATGATCTATGGCCAAGAGTTCTTGTGGGTCTGCCGATGGGGTCTTATCCGCTTACTCGGCAGAGCCTGAAAGGACTTTGTCAATGGGTGCTGATCCACTTATATGACAGTACACCTTATGAAGGAGCATACAACCAATCCCGACCACCTGATCCTAACCATATGTTAGTAATAAAGATTGTTCCGAGTTATCCCCCAAACTCTTCACAACAACCATAACTCAAAAAACACAATACGCACACATACATAAATTTTCAAAAAAAAAATAATACTCATCTAATAAGATATCACAAGAGTTCCTTACTGAATAACAGTGACTGGTCGCCAGTGCGACACCTAGCCCTTTTTGTTAGAAGAAAGTCTAGAACATATCTAAAAAGAAGGTATCTATTCACTTAAGGATTGGTGTTGGCTCCTATACCCAGGATCGTATCCGCAGACACGATAGGACCTAGAGAAAAACATTTCTCGTAGGTCACACGAACATCTCTCAAGTAATGAGATGCAAATACTGAGTTGCATCTCCAAAATGTCGTATCCAAGATGTTTTTTAGTGACATATTCTTTTGAAACGAGAGAGACGTCGCTACTGCTCTCACTTCATGAGCTTTCACTCTCAACAGTCGAAACTCTTCATCAGGACAGATCTTATGCGCCTCTGTAATGACGTTTCTCACAAAGAATGCTAGAGCATTCTTGGACATCAGTCTTGTGGGGTCTTTTACCGCGCACCAAAGACCTTGTCTAGAGCCCCCCATCTGGTGATTTCTCTGAAGGTAGAACTTTAGAGCTCTTACAGGACAGAGAGATCTCTCAGCTTCTCTACCTACAAGACTCGATAAGCCTTTAACCTCGAAGGTCTTAGGCCAGGGATTCGCGGGATTCTCGTTTTTAGCTAAAAACAAAGCTTTAAACGAGCAAATGGCTGAGTCCCCCTTGAATCCTACTCTATCCTCCAGAGCATGCAGTTCACTAACTCTTTTTGCTGTAGCTAAAGATAATAGGAATAAGCATTTTCTAGTTATGTCTCGAAAAGACGCCATATGAGGAGGTTCGAACCTTTCGGATGACAGGAATTTTAACACTACATCTAGGTTCCAGCTAGGAGGAACCGGTTCCTTAGACTTCGTAGTCTCAAAGGATCTTATGAGATCGTGGAGATCCTTATTATCTGCCAGATCTAATCCTCTATTCCTTAAGACTGCCGAAAGCATGCTTCTGTATCCCTTTATTGTGGATACAGATAGATGAGATTCTTCCCTTAGGAACAGCAGGAAATCAGCAATCTCCGTTACAGAGGTAGTGGAGGAGGACAACTTCTTCGATTTGCACCACCTTCTAAAAACCTCCCACTTGGACTGATATACTTGCCTAGTGGAGGCTCTGCGGGCTCTCGCGATCGCGCTTGCAACTTTGTGAGAAAACCCTCTCGCTCTGACGAGTCTTTCGATAGTCGAAAGGCAGTCAGAGCGAGAGCGGGGAGGTTTTGATGATACCTCTGGAAGTGTGGTTGTTTGAGAAGATCCATCCTTCTTGGGAGGGATCTGGGAAAATCTACCATCCACTCCACCACCTCCGTGAACCAATGTTGTGCCGGCCAAAAGGGGGCTATCAGGGTCATCCTTGTCCCCTTTGAAGCCACAAATTATTTCAGAACTAGTCCCAGGATCTTGAAAGGAGGAAAAGCGTAGACGTCTACGTGAGACCAGTCTAGTAGGAAGGCATCGACTAACAGAGCTCTGGGGTCTTCTACCACCGAGCAAAAGACTTCCAGTCTTTTGGAGAGGAACGTGGCGAAGAGATCCACATGAGGGGTCCCCCAAAGAGACCAGAGACCTTGACACACTTCTGAGTGGAGGGTCCACTCTGTGTGAAGGACCTGGTTCCTCCTGCTGAGTCTGTCCGCCCTTACGTTCCTTTCTCCCTGAACGAATCTCGTAAGAAGGGAGATGTTCCTCTGGGACGTCCAAAGCAGAAGGTCTCTTGCAAGTTCGTAGAGGCACAAGGAGTGAGTCCCTCCTTGTTTCCGAATGTAGGCAAGTGCTGTGGTGTTGTCCAAATTTACTTGAACTACTTTGTTCGACACAAGAGGTTCTAGACTCTTCAGAGCCAGGTGTACGGCAAAGAGTTCTTTGCAGTTTATGTGCAAAGAACTCTTTGCACATAAACTGCAAAGAGTACAACACTAGGCTTGGGTTCTGAATCTTCAGGGAGATTCCTTTGTTCTCCTTCAAAGGGTGCAACCACCATTCTAAGTGAGGTCTCATCTCCACTGGAATGGGAAAGGCGTCTGAAAGATGTCCGGTCTTCCAACTCCAAGACCTCTTGAGGAAGAATTGAAGTGGACGTAAATGAAGTCTTCCTAGCGGGAAGAACTGTTCGAGCGAGGAAAGGGTCCCTAGAAGGCTCAACCATTCCCTCGCCGACGTCTGTTCCTTCCCTAAGAAGAGAGAGACTTTCTCAAGCCTTTTGCGAGTCTCTCTTGCGAAGGAAATACTCGAAAACCCCGAGAATCCATCTGAATCCCCAGATAAACTAAGTTCTGTCTGGGGGTCAGCTGCGACTTCTCGAGGTTTACGAGTAACCCAACGATCTGATCAGGTTTAGGGTCAACGTAAGGTCCTCCAAACACTGTCTCTCTGATCTGGCCCTGATGAGCCAGTCGTCCAGATACAGAGAGTATTTACACCTTTGAGGTGAAGAAACCTCGCCACATTCTTCATCAGGCTTGTGAAGACCTGAGGGGCTGTGGACAGGCCGAAACACAAGGCCCTGAACTGAAAGATCCTTCCCCCCGTCATGAAACAGAGGTACTTCTTCGATGAAGGGTGAATCGAGACGTGAAAAAGGCGTCCTGGAGATCCAGGGACACCATCCAATCTCCTTGGCGCACAGCCGCAAGGACTGAGGCCGAAGTCTCCATAGAGAACTTCTCCTTCTGAACAAATTTGTTCAGAGCGCTGACGTCTAGTACTGGCCTCCAGCCCCCCGAGGCCTTTGCAACCAGAAAAAGGCGATTGTAAAACCCCGAGGAGTTTTGATCCAGCACTAGTTCTATAGCTCTCTTGTCCCACATCTGATCCACCATCAGTCGAAGAGTATCCCTCAGCACAGGGTCCCTGTATCTGGCTGACAGTTCCCGCGGAGTTGAAGTTAGGGGAGGACTGTCCAGAAAGGGGATAAGGTATCCCTTCCTTATCACAGACATAGAAGAGGCGTCCGTGTTGATACGTGCCCAGGACTCCACAAAATCCAGGAGCCTGGCACCTACTGGTGTTTGGAGGAGAGAAGCATCACTTTCCCTTCTTAAAGGGATGGAAGGCAGATCTACCTCTCCTCTCAGGAGCCTTCCTTTTTGAGGGCGCTCTGGAGGGAGGGCCTCCTCGAAAGGGCTGAAGAGAAGTACTCGCCCTTCTTCTCAACTATTGCTGCAGGTCTCTTCTTCCTAGATGATTGCAGAAGAAGGTCTTGTCGCCTTCTCAGTCAGTGATCGAGAAATGTCCTTCACCAACTGAGAAGGAAACAAAAAGTCAGATAAAGGAGAGTACAAAAGAGCTGCTCTCTGAGAGTGTGAGACCGCCTTGGTCAAGAAAGCGCTGAAAACAGTCCTCTTCTTAATCAGTCCCGCTCCAAAATAAAGAGGAGACTCTAAGGATCCATCTTTGTACTGCCTTGTCTATGCACGACAGTATACCAAAGGAGTGACTTCCGGGTCAAGACCCTCAGCGTCATGAGCCTTCTTGGACATCACCCCAAGGGACCATCTAAGAAATTGAAGACTTCCAAAACGTAGAAGAGTCCCTTGAGGAGATGATCCAATTCCGAAATGCCCCCCAAGTCACACGGGGCAGAGTTCAGTCCATGTCTTCTAGACGCATCCACTAAAGTTGAAAAGTCTGCTTCGGCTGAGGACGGGAGAGAAAGACCCATATTCTCTCCCGTTTTGGTACAAAATGCCCCTTCTGCCAGCGAGTCTCGCTGGGGGCATGCAGAAGACGTCCTGACAAGTTCCTTCTTAGTATCCATCCAAGTATTGAGAGATTGAAGAGCCCTCTTCATAGAGATAGTAGGTCTCATCTTAAGGAAAGACAAGGATTTAGGCACCTTTGCGCTTGAAAACAGAGAAGCACGGAGAGGGAGGAGCGGCGGGAGTTAATGGCGTCCCCATATTCCTCAAG
>NC_061110.1:64192666-64203741 GCF_015104395.2 Macrobrachium nipponense | reverse complement strand
GGGCAATTCCTCTACAGACATGCTTAGGGCCCGAAGGCAACACTGCATGGGTTAGGAGTAACAATTACAGAAGTAGCACTTCCCAGCAATGAAGGAGACCGCGAGCACCTCTCGTAGACATATTCATAGCCCGTAGGCCATACTACAGGGTTAGGCAAAATAAATAAAGTCTACAGGAAGGTTAGCAGGTTCACTACCCTGACTTTTGTTACTGATTAATTGCGTACATACGAATCATACGTCTTCCTTACGGAATTAGACATGTTTACTGATTAATTGCGTACATACGAAATCATACGTTTCCTTACGGAATAGACAAAGTCTCACACCTCCTTACATGACAAATCTCAACAAAGAAGCAAGACCCATACCCCTCGTACATACCAAGTGCGGATCTACCGAAGCTTTCGGTAGCCACACCCTATCTTTGCAGACAACCCCGTCTGAAACTAGCCTAACTAGATTCAGATATTTTATGCAAAAATGAATCAAATTCAAATCAATTTAAGATAGCGTATGCCTAGCCACAAATCCAAGTAAATAAATCCAAAAGACAATTAGGATACTTAGGGCAATGAAGTTTCCAAAATCCTAAGACGGAGGTACTGAAAACAGGTGTTTTCAGCACCAGCGACAGAAAAATTATGAATAGAAAATGGGAATGGTTCCTGATACCCGCCTCCCAGCGGCGGGAATGGGTACTAACCACCTGGCCGACCACTGCGTGTGTCGGAAGTTTTTAAAATTCTGTCGGACTTCAGAAAATACAGCTATATATATATCTGACAGGTAAGTTTCATGAACAAAATCCTGAAATCCAAGATCCTGATGACTCCATAGCGGGATCCTTATCCACAGTTTGCCTGGAGAGCGAATGCGGAACTGCCTCCTTGTAAAACCCCTCTCTTCCTTGTCAGAAAGATGTATCCACATGCTGCCGCCTGCGTCCTGCGTCCTCCGTAACGTTTGCGTCCACCATGCGTCCATCACTCTTCCTCTTGCGTCCTGCGTCCTGCAGTGTCGGAGATTCGTCCTTCCTATAGACACACTGCGTCCTGGGGTTACGAGAAGATCCCGCCTGAGAACGAGGAGGCAACTGTACGTCCTGCGTCCTCTTGGAGGACTTAACCGGGAGAGACGAGTCCTTACGTCTAGCCGAAGGTTGTTCGGGCTTTTCCCATGATTTAACAATCACTGCTAATTTCTCCTGCATGTCTCGTAAAACTTCCTTAGTCTCCGCTTCCTTACGAGACTCTTGAGGCGGAGGAGATCGAGGACGCACTGGGCTAAAACGGAGAGGTTAGCGATCCTGACGTCTACGCAGCAAAGTTTCTCTAATAGGAGAAACACCGCTCACCGCACGGCTAGTCACCTCTAAAGGACGAGAAATCCTCTTCCTCTTGATAGGGATTGCTTCTTCATCCTCCGATGAAAAAATCTCAGGGCTACTCCAACCTTCTTGTTCAAAAACCCTTTCATCCTGTGAAGAGGTCGGCATGTATGACCTCTTGAGAGGACGCGATACTTCCACAAAACGCCTACTCCTTCCTGAAGTCGAACTATCCGACGAATAACTGCACTTCCCAGTATCGCCTTTCCTATGGCGCACTGCTGCAGCCTGGGACGCAACAGGACTGCCTGAAGGGACGACTGATCGAGAGTAAACCCCTCTCGCCTCCCTTCGACTGTCGAAATGCCTTCTCCCTTGGGTCTGGGAGCTTGACAGAGGTCTAGGTCTAGGAGCACGAGAGGGACGATCAGGCGCCCCCTCCACAACACTGTCATTAAACACTTCCACTTTGTCTGTTAACCGTTTAATCTGATCTCCCATGGACGCAAGGGCAGCAAACACTTTTACAATTTGTGGATCAGTAGTATCCTCAGATACAGCAACGGGCGCAGGAGAAACCTGAGGGGAAGGTGCTACATCTACATGGGAATGAGCTGGAGAAGACACAGGCAAAGATTCATTCATAGGTTTACTCAAAGAACCAGATCTCTCACTTCTAGAAACTGATCTTCTCACCCGATCTTTTTCTAGTCTCTCTACATACTTAACAAGAGCCTTCCACTCTTTCTCATTCAGGCACTCACATTCATTGCACCTATTATCCCACGTACATACAAACTCTCGACGCTTCTTACATACAGTATGGGGATCTACCGATGATTTCGGCAGTCTCACTTTACACCCTTCTTTCACACAAACTCTAAACATACTCCCTGAATCAGACATACTAATGCAAGATCAATTGCGATTGCCAAGCTAACTTCGTGAATACGATACCAATATCCAAAAAGTCAGTCAACGAGCAGGAAATTCTATCAGAGAACCAACAACGATGTTGCCGGTTCGGCTGGCAGAGAAAATCTGAGGAAAACGGGAATGGTTCCGAGCACCAGCGCCACGGGAACGGGGTGGCCATCACCTGAACTACCAGTGTACTAGCGGTTGCCGCGAGTTTTGAAATTCTGCCAGTGCGACAAGAGGATAAGCTATATATATACCTGCCAGGTAAGTGTCATGCATAAAACTCCTGATCCCTCCTGGGTTTCTTGATGTCCACCTCAGGTTCCTCCGGAAAACACTCCGGGCTGGAAGAAAGGGCGCAAGGAGCCTTCCAGGCTCTCTTCAACGGTCGAGAGGTATCCGAGGCGCTCCATCCTCTTCTAGGAGAAGGCGATGAAGAAGAGAAGCATTGTTGCAAAACCTCCTTCTTGGCGCGAATTAAGGCAGCCTGGGAACGAGCATCAGGATCTACCGAGGGGACGCCTGACCGGTGGGGGTTCTCCCTAACCTTCCTGCGGCTGTTGACTTTCCTCCTCCACTGGGACTGGGAGTCTAGAAGAGGTCTAGGCCTGGAAGCATTAAGGAGCCGATCAGACGCACCCTCCACTGCACTGGGGGCACTGCACAAATCACTTGCACTATCACTCTTACCTTGCAACGAACGAATTTTCTTCTCCATGCTAAGGATCGTGGCTCTCATGGTTGCCACTTCCGAAGGCGTATCTTTGGGTTCGATGCAGGGAGCAGGAGCTGAAACGGGAGAAGGATCTAGTGCTACGACAGGATTATCTACCTCTAACTCGCTAACACGAGACTTACTAGAACTTCTAGATGAAGCTTTTCTCACCCTGTCTTTCTCCAACTTCCTTAAGTAGGAAGACAGAGACTTCCATTCACCCTCATCCAACTTCTCACATTCATTACAAGGGTTAATAAAAGAACATTCATTACCCCTACACTTCAAGCATACTGTGTGAGGATCTACCGCTGCTTTCGGTAGCCTCACCTTGCATTCATCCATAGAACACACCCTAAACATAGAAGATTTCTTAACCTCTACATCAGACATCTTGAAATCAAAGAAAAATCCAAACCAATATCCAAAAATAATCCACAAGCGCGTATGCCAAGCCAACAAGATCAGGTACTTCACCGAAAGTCAGTCCAAAGATATCCAAGGCAACGAGAAACGAATTAAACTATCAGGAGGTAACGACCACAGGTGTAGTCGAAACCGGCGACAGAGAAAATCTGGCTGTAAAGGGAGATTGGTTCATACAACCACCACCCAGCGGCGGGAAAGGTAGATCACCTGACCTACCTGTCGCGTGTGCCGCGAGTTTTGAATTCTGTCGTGACGTCAGAGACGTAAGCTAAGTATATATCTGACAGGAAAGTTCATGTACAAAAAAATTTGATTGTATCTACTTTAGAAATATCTGTAATTTTTCGGGGTAATTTGGTTGCAAAAAAGGGATAATATACATGAATTAAATCAAAATGTTTAAATAACAAAGTAAATTTAAACTAAATAACAAGTAAAGTAAACAATTTAGGGAATAAAAATGATATTGTTATGATACAATAAAGTTTGTTCATACTTACCTGGCAGATATATATATAGCTGTATTCTCCGAAGTCCGACAGAATTTCAAAACTCCCGGCAAACGCAGTGGTCGGCCAGGTGGTTAGTACCCATTCCCGCCGCTGGAGGCGGGTGTCAGGAACCATTCCCATTTTCTATTCAGATTTTTAATGTCATTGTCCCGAGAGGAGGTGGGCGGGTACTTGATTATATATATCTGCCAGGTATCTGCCAGGTAAGTATGAACAACTTTATTGTATCATAACAATATCATTTGTTCATGACACTTACCTGTCAGTATATATATAGCTGATTCCCACCATTGGAGGTGGGGAGGGACAGAATAAAAGGATTTTGGGAAACATTTCACATGCAGATGATAGACATCTTGGTTCCTTACCTGTTAGCGTAGCTGACTTCGTGATTACTGTCACCCAAGTCTGCTTTTGCTTTACTAGAGTCTCCAGCAAGGACGTGACCTGTATAGCTGGTGAGATCTAGATGATCTGACAACGGGGGCGTGACCACAATGTGTCTAGACCATATGACCATACTTTAAGGGCAGCGAAGCAAAGAAAAAACCACCACCTGACCTAGCCTAGCAAGTTAGTCCCCAAAACTTTTAAGGCTAAATAAAGGGAAGTCCGCCTCTAGCGGTCGACCCTACAACCAAAAAACCAACAACCATAAAATAAAAGCACACCTATCCATTTTCTAAAGGATAGGATTCGTGCCACTTTCCCGTACCCAAAACTGAATCTGCTGATAGTATGGTCCAAGCGAAAAGCAGTTTCTCATATGTCACTTTCACATCCCTGAGGTAGTGTGAAGCGAACACAGTTGCTTCGCCAAAATGTGGTGCTCACAATATCACTGAGCGCCATATTCTTCTGAAATGCCATCGAAGTTGCGACAGCTCTAACTTCATGAGCATTGACTTTCAGAATTTTCAGATCACTATCTGGGCAGGACGAATGGGCCTCCCTGATGGTGCTTCTCAAGAAGAACGCTAAGGCGTTCTTAGACATAGGTAAATCAGGTCTTTTCACAGAACACCAAAGATTGTCCGATTGACCTCTAATTTGTTTGTTCTATCCAGATAGAATTTTAGAGCTCTGACAGGACACAGGACTCTTTCTGGCTCTCGACCAACAATCCCTGCTAATCCCTTGATATCAAAGTTCTTAGGCCAGGATTGGATTGGAAGGATTTCGTTTTTAGCTAAAAAGGAAGGACTCAAGGAACAGACTGCATTGTGTCCCCTAAATCCAACATTTTTGCTAATTGCTTGAACCTCACTCACCCTCTTCGCAGTGGCTAGGGTGGTTGGAAAAGAGGGCCTTCTTCGTTAAATCTTTCAGCGAAGCCTCGTGCAAAGGTTCAAAGGGACTCGCCATTAAAGATTTTAGAACTATGTCCAAATTCCACGAAGGTGTTTTAACCTGTGGAACCTTTGATGTTTCGAAGGATCTCAGAAGATCGTGAAGATCCCTATCATTCGTCAAATCTAGGCCTCTATGCCGGAAGACTGTTGACAGCATACTCTTATATGCTCTAATTGTTGATACTGCCAGCTTGTCTACATTCCTAAGATGTAACAGGAAATCGGCGATTTGGCTCACAGAGGTCTTGGAGGAGGAAATGCCCTCTTTCTCCTACACCATCTTCTAAAGACAGCCCACTTAGACTGGTAGACAGATTGAGAGGAAGCTCTCGCGGTGGCGATAGCTTTTGCCACCTCTCCTGAAAACCCTCTCGCTCTTGCCAGTTTCTTGAGTCTGAATGCAGTCAGACTCAGAGCGAACGGGTTTTGGTGATATCTCTCGAAGTGGGGCTGTTTAAGAAGATCGGGTCTTACTGGTAGGATTCTTGGGAAGTCCACTAGTAGGGACATGACCTCTGTGAACCACTCGCTTGCTGGCCAAAATGGTGCGACCAGTGTCATCCTTGTTCCTTCCGACGCTGCTAACTTCCTTGTTACTTCTCCCAGAAGTTTGAACGGGGGAAAGGCGTATACATCCATCCCCACCCCCCCCCCCCCCGTCCAGTCCCAAAGCATTGCGTCTACTGCTACTGCTTCCGGGTCGATGATCGGTGAACAGTAAAGAGGCAGTCTCTTCGTTTTCGAAGTCGCGAAGAGGTCCACTATTGGTCGTCCCCATAGTCTCCATAACTGTTGGCAGACTTCTATGTGCAGAGTCCATTCTGTTGAAATCAATTGATTTCGACGGCTTAAAATGTCTGCTCTGACATTCTGGACCCCGTGAAACAAATCTTGTAGGAGAGTTGTGTTCCTCTCCTCTGACCATAACAGGATTTCTCTCGCTATCTTGTAGAGAGAACGAGAGTGTGTCCCCCCCCTGTTTCTTGATATAAGAAAGGGGCCTGTGGTGCTGTCCGCGTTGATCTGGACAACTCGGCCTATGGACTCGTTCTTGAAAGCTAGAAGTGCTAAGCGAATTGCCTCTAACTCCTTGAGGTGATGTGCCAAGGCTTCTGTTCTTTTCTCCAGAGGCCTGACACTTCCTCCTTTCCAGAGTTGCTCCCCAGCCTGTCATAAGACGCGTCTGTAAATAACACAAGGTCGGGGCTCTGAAGACAGAGGGACACTCCTTTCGACATCTTGGTGGGATCGAGCCACCACTCTAGGTGTTCTTGACCAACGGGGATATTCTCAAATTCTCCTCTAAGTTTTTCTGTCCTGCCAATTTTTCTGTTTAGAAAAAACAAACTGTAGGGGCCTGAGATGTAGTCTCCCTAGAGAAACAAACTTCTCCAGCGAAGAAATGGTCCCCAGCAGCTCATCCATTCCTTTGCCGAGCATGTTTTCCTTCTCCAGGAAGGCTGACACTTTTCTAAGCCTTTCCGCTGACGTTCTAGCGACGGAAAAGCCCGAAAAGCCACTGAATCCATCTGAATCCCCAGATACACGATGGACTGTGTTGGGGTCAGATGGGACTTTTCGTAATTGATCAGGAGGCCTAAAGATTTCGCCAACAGTAACGTAGTCTGAAGGTCCTCCAGACACCTTGCTCTCGACGACGACCGTATGATCCAGTCGTCCAGGTAAAGGGAGACTCTTATCTTCGAGAGGTAAGCCACTTTGCCACATCCGCATGAGAAAAGTGAAAATCATGGGAGCTGTGCTCAGTCCGAAGCATAGAGCTCTGAACTGGAAGACCTGTCCTCTTAAAATGAACCTGAGAAACTTCCTGGACTGGGGATGGATGGGGACATGGAAGTAAGCGTCTTGGAGATCTAATGACACCATCTAATCCCCTGGTCTCAAGGCCCCTAGGGACCGATTGTGATGTTCCATTTTGAAGCTTTCTTTCTTCACGAAAAGGTTCAGACTGCTGACATCTAGGACAGGCTTCCATCCCCCAGACTGCTTCGGAACCAGGAATAACCTGTTGTAGAAGCCTGGGGAATCTGTCAAGAGCACTCGTTCTACGGCTCTTTTCTCGATCATTTGATCTAATAAATCGAGTAGAATCTGTTGCTTCTGTGGCTGATAAGCTGGTGACAGGTCTATAGGCTTCATGCTCAACGGAGGCATGGAGAGAAGGGAATTTTGTATCCCTTCTCTATAATCTTGAGGGACCAGGTGTCCGTCCCCCACCCCTTGCTCTCCAAGCCTCTGCGAGAGAAAGTCTCCCTCCACCGGTGCCTGAAGGGCAGGTTGTCACTTCTTTCCTCTTTGCTTTGCGGGGGTTCTGCCTCTAGCAAAGCCCCTTCTCGTGTAGCAGCTCTTGATGGTGCTTTGCCACGAAAGGGCTTAAAATTCTTCTTTGGTACCTGAGCTACTCGAGAAGATGATTGCGTCGCAGGAAGTCTAGATGATTGAGACAGCAAATCCTGTGTCGCTTTCTCTTTCAGGTTCACAGATAAATCCTTTACCATATTTTCAGGAAAAAGATGGGAAGAGAAGGGGGCGAATAATAACTCCGCTTTCTGCGCAGGGGAAACTGCTTTAGCAGTAAAACTGCAGAAAAGCGCTCGTTTCTTTAATATTCCCGTAGTAAAGTGGGCAGCTAACTCATCCGAGTCATCCCTTACTGCTTTGTCCATGCATGACAGGACGCTCGATAACTCTTCTAATGACAATGATTCTGGGCTCTTAGCTTGCAGACCTAAAGCTCCCAAGCACCAATCTAGGAAGTTGAATACTTCCAACGTCCTGTACAGTCCTTTTAGATGGTGATCTATTTCCGGCATAGTCCATGAAACCTTAGCCGAGGACAGGTAAGATCTTCTTCGTGCTTCGACCAGGTTTGAGAATCACCTTGCGCAGACGACGGAAGTCTCAACCCTGTTTCTTCTCCGGTCTCATACCATATACCGGCTCTCCCGTTTAGCTTAGCTGGAGGAAGCGCAAAGGACGTCTTTCCTTTCGTCTCCTTGATTCCATCCAATCATTCATCCTCTTCAACGCTCTTTTAGTAGAAAGCGAAGCAGCCATCCTAACAAAACCCGGAGCTTTTGTTCTGTCTTGGATGAGGATAGTTGCGATGGCGGAGAGAGAGGAACTGGTGCTTGGAATTTTTCCGAAAACAATTCCGTTCAGTAAGCGCGTTTAACGTGCTATAATCCGTAGACGCTTCTGAAGGCTTCCTCTTCTGCAGGATGCGTATCGTTAGAAGACTCTCCTTGATCTTGACGGTCCGAAGTTTCTTTAGCTAAACAAGAAGTGGTTCTCCTTTGAGGCTCTGTTCGTAAGGGGGAGTTTCTATCCGCTGAGGAATAGACGAGACAATGCGCGAATGATCGCCGTTGTCTTTGAAAACTTCAGACTCTCTTGTAAAGCCTTGTCTTTCGAAGTCATTAAAGGCAAAGGTTCTTCAAAGCCTCTTTGCGAGATTCCTGTCGATCTTCTCTCAGTTGAGTACGTTTCTCTTTCCGAGAATCCCGAATAGTCGGGTGTCTATCGTCATCGCGAGCGCCCTTGCTATAAGGGAGCGAGACTTAGGACTCACAGGGAAGTGGCGCGTCTGGCAATGAAAGCTTCCGATCCCGCTGGACTCTAATGTCTATAAGACGTTTATCCATCAAAGAAGCGTCCTGAAGAGGGACGTGCTCTAATGGACGTCGAGCGTCTTTCAAACTTCGCTTAGGACGCTTAACCTGTATCGGGGCGTCCTCTCGAGCGTCTGGTGAGTCTTACGATCTCTCTTAACGCGTTGCGAGTTCTCATATCTAAAGCACGAGCCTTTCGTCGATATTCGTACAGTATTCCCTTTCTTGAGGAGTAAGATCAGACACATAATCTAAACGTTGCTCTCTTTGAATCCTAGAGCCTTCTGGGAACGTCCTGATACTTTTGGCGTTGGTAGGCTCTCTCATGATAGAAGCGTCGAGTTGATGCAGAAGTCTGTCGAACGTCGACACGAGGCTTCTCTTGCTCGTTCTCAACCTCCTGACAAAAGCGAGGGCCGCCTGTGCGACATCTAACGCTTCTGTCCCCATCGCCACTTCTGGACACTCTCTCTCCGGAAACACTTGCGTGTTCTCGGTTGAGTCTGAAGGATCCAGAAGACGACGACGCAGGAGAGGCTAAAGAACGAGGCGAAAGCCGGCAAAGGTTGTTTTCGATCTTTTAACAGGAAGCCAAAGATCCTTTCTACGACCGATGAGGCTCCTCTTCTCCCCTTGCGAAGAAAGTCGACAATCGTTGACGCAATTGCCTACGAGTTTCATTAGACGGTGAAGTTCCACGTTCAGGAGAAGGACTCATTATATGCGAAGAAGGGCGAATTGGAGCCCTCTTCTTCCTTTGAACTCTAAGACGCTGATAGTTCTCAAAAGCGTCCTCATCAGAAGACGTCCTGCCTCTCTTCTTAGGCGTCAATTCTTCGAAGTGTTCGGGTGATGACGAAAGAACAGGACGAGAAGTAGGACGTGAAGCGTCCCACTTCCTTAAAACCTCTCCTAAGAGGACGAGAAAGAGCGCTGGCCGCCTGTGCGACACCTAGTGTCAAACTCGTACTCCTCGTGAGAGGCCCTCTGAGAGCTCCTCCCCGGTCAGGAGAGGACGCCTCAGAGGACGAAAGCACTCCTTCAATATCCGTGCTCGATCACATGCTTCGGCAGCCTGGGAAGCGTCCACAGGATCTGCTGAAGGGACGCCAGACCGGTGGGAATTTGCACGTAGCCCTCCTTCGGTTTTCGGACATGTCCATTCCCTGAGTCCTGGGAGTCCGACAGAGGTCTATTCCTAGAGGCACTATGGGACCGATCTGACGCCCCCTCCACTACACTAGGGGCACTAATGTTTCCACTACACTTCACTGTGGTCTTCAATGCACTCACTTTCGATTCCAGTGCACGAATCGACTCCATGATGGAAGAAAGGGCAATACCTTCCGATGCAATAACTTCATTGCCCGAAGGCAAATACACAGGGTTAGATGTAACAACCTCTACAGGAAGGTTAGAATGCGAATTACTACCCTTACTCTTCACAGAAGCACTTCTGGAGGAAGATCTTCTGATTCTATCCCTTTCAAGCTTACGACATACGATCATAAGTCTTCCATTCATTCTCGGTCAACCTTTCACACTCTTTACACCTATCATTCATCAAACAAATATGATCTCTACATTTCGTGCATACTGTATGAGGATCCACCGAAGCTTTCGGTAGCCTCACCTTACACTCTAGCACAGTACACACTCTAAAACTAGTTGCAGAAGATCCAGACATATTAGAGAAATCCAAAACCAAATTCAAAGACAAACCACAATCGCGTATGCCAATCCACCGAGCAAGTTTCAAAAAACCAAGAGACAATCAAATACTCAAGTGAACAAAGAGTTTTCCAAAATCCTAGGCGGAGGTCTGTAAACAGTTGTTTACCGACCGGCGACAGAGAAAAATCTGAATAGAAAATGGGAATGGTTCCTGACACCCGCCTCCCAGCGGCGGGAATGGGTACTAACCACCTGGCCGACCACTACGTTTGCCGGGAGTTTTGAAATTCTGTCGGACTTCGGAGAATACAGCTATATATATATCTGACAGGTAAGTGTCATGAACAAACTGCAGTTTTGTCGTCTGTCGTCGTCTGCTGTTCGTAACTGTGTTTGTGGCGCGTGCGCTTAGAAACCAGGAACAGCAACGGGTTTAAAGTGCAATGTGGAGTGAACTGAGACCAAAATGTGTATAATAACAATCAAATAAGCACTGTGGAGTTTCAGTTG
>NC_061110.1:64175166-64187666 GCF_015104395.2 Macrobrachium nipponense | reverse complement strand
ATTATAATAGCATTACAAAACGGTACATTATATATTATATATAGAATATATATATATATATATATATATATATATATATAGATATATATATTATATATATATGACTGGTAAAATGTTCTGTAACAACAGAATTCCATCTAATAAAAGGAGCCCATAAAAACACAAAAAATGTAGAGAGAAAAGTACTATATTTCAGAGACTGCTGTCTCTCTCTTCAGGTATATGAATGAGAAAAGTTTACAGAAAAGGGGTGGTATATACCAAGAGATTCGTCCACAAGTAAGCCAATTTAGGTCACCCCCGCTGATAATCTTCCTTTAATCTTCTTAAGCGTTGGTTGAATGAACACTGCGTCGACGATGTCCGATGTCCAATTCCCTTTTGAGATGTTCATTACCTGCTTCTCTTTTATTAAGGCCGATTCCATCATTTGACTCTTGTACCAGCAGTTGCTGCTATAAATTACACGTGACATATTCCAGTTTATTCTATGGTTATGTTCATTTATATGGTTGAAAATAGCCGAGTTCTGTTGTCCATACCTAACTGACCGTTTGTGTTGTATTAATCTCTGGGGAAGAGATTAATACAACATCGCCTGCCTGTCCCGTGACCTGTGGCTGAAATCGGCCGCATATCCAGGCACCCGCAGAGAACCCATCCCGCCCGTCCCAGGACCCATGGCAGACATTGCCCGCCCGTCCCAGCACCCGAGGCGGGCCCGGCCCACCCATCACGGGACCCTTGACGGACATCGCCCGCCCGTCCAGGGACCCGTCGCGGACATCGTCCGCCTGTCTCAGCACCCATGACGGGCCCGGCCCACCCATCCCGGAACACATGGCGGACATCACTAGCCCGTCTTGGGACCCATCGCGGGCTGTCCCTGGAGATGTGGCGGACATCACTCGCTTGTCCCGGGACCTGCGGCAGGCCTTGGCCGCCCATCCCAGGACCCGTTGTAGACCTTGAATGCCATTGGCGGGACACGTGGCGGACATCGCCCGCCTGTCCCAGGACCTGCGGCGGGCCTTACCCGCCCGTCCCATGCCCGCCCGTCCCGTGACCTGTTGCAGGCCTTGCCTGCCTGTCCCGAGACCCATGGCAGACCTTGAGTGCCCGTGGCAGGACACGTGGTGGACATCGCCCGCCCGTCCCGGGAACCACGGCGGGCCTTGCCTGCCTGTCCCAGGACCCATGGTGGACCCAGGCCTGCCCTTCCTGGACATGAGATGGACATAGCCCACCCGTCCCAGGACCCGTGGCATACATCGACCGCCCATCCCAGGACCCATTGCGGAAATCACCCACTCATCCTGGAACCCGTGACGGACATAGCCCGCCCGTCACAGGACATGAGGTGGGCCAGGAATGCCCGTCCTGGGACCCATGGTGAACATCATCTGTCCATCCCAGGACCCGTGGCTGGCCCGACCCGACAATCCTCGGACACGTGGCAGATATTGCCCGCCCGTCCCTAAACTCACTGCATGGCCTGGCCTGCCTGTCCCGGGACCCGTAGCGGGCCTGGCCTGCCTGCCCCTGGACCCGTGACAGACATTGCCCACCCGTCCAGGAATCCATGGCGGGCCAGGAGGCAGGCCTGGCCCACCCGTCCCAGGACCCATGGTGGTCATTGCCCGTCCATCCCGGGACCTGTGGTGAGCCTAGATGGCCCATCCTGGGACCCATGGCGGACATTGCGTGCCCATCCCAGGACCAGTGGTGGGCCATGCCAGCCCATCACGGGACCCGTGGCAGACATCACCCGCCCGTCCTGGGAACTGTGGCAGACATCGCCCACCCATCCCGGAACCCGTAGTGGACATCGCCCACCCATCCCGGGACACATAGAGGGCCCAGACTGCCCGTTCAAGGACCCGTGGCCGTGTGCTGACAATTGGCCGACAGACAATTGATCGACAGACAGTTAGCCGACAGACAATTGGCCGACAGGACAATTGGTCGATAAGACAATTGACCGAAAGACAGTTAGCAGACAATGCATACATCGTTACTATACTACACTAAACTACTTATTGTTAAGATTGTTATTCTAAACCACTTATTTTCAAATGCTTTTCTAGACCAAACTTTCATCTTGTTTTTACTAAGTTTATTTTTCCAAGCCCTTCAGTATCAGTCATGGAGTTCATCAAAACGGAACGAGGAGGCAAAAAACTTCTTTTCGAGGGATACGCCAACATCATTGATAGAACCAGAGAATCTAAAACGTATTGGAGATGTGCGAATCATAATATCTGCAATGCAAGATTGGCTACGATCGACAAAGTAATTAGCAGAACTCCTTCTGAACACTCCCATCCACCAACTCCTATTGAAATTCGAGTTTTAAAAGTTAAAGAAGAAATAAAGCTTATTGCGGCACGATCTGAGGAAATGCAGAGCTCTGTTATTGATAGTGCAACTTCAGATATCCCTGTGACCATTGCTGGAGCTTTACCAAAAAAGGACTCTCTCAAACGTACAGTGCGACGGAAGAGACCCGGTCTTAAAGAAGATGAGCTATATAAGACTCCGAGAGGTGATAATTTTTTACTCTTTGAAACTGAAGAGGTTTCTATTTTCGGAACTGAAAAATCTGGAAATCTTATCCAAGAAAACTGCGTGGTTCTGCGACGGGACTTTTGACTCTGCACCTTTGGGTAAGCAGCTATACACGATCCATGCGCTGATTACTGAAAAAAAAAAAAACAGTGCCGCTACTTTATTGCTTGACAAACAGTAAATGTGAAGCGGTTTATGATTTAATATTTAACGTCATTAAAGAAGGAAGAAATGTAAATGTGACCTCAATTACAGTAGACTGAAAAAGCAGCTATAAACTCCATTAAACGCAATTTTCCTCATGTTTCTATTTTTGGTTGTTTTTTTCGTTTTGGACAGAGTTTGTGGCGCAAGATACAGACTACGGGTTTACAATCGTGGTACAACGACCAAGAAAATGCATTTATTGTAAAACAGCTGTAAGCACTAGCTTTCGTACCACCTGATGATGTACCTATTTTGTTTGAACAATTTATTAATTCTTTAGATGCACAAACTGATGAAATTTTGGAAGATTTCTTGTCTTATTTTGAGTGTAGCTACATGGTTAGGAATCATGCAGCGAGGTAGACGTAGATGACCTTTATTCGACATTTTGTTATGGTCGTGTCACTACAGGGTGCTGAATGATCTGCTGAAAACCAACAACTCGCTGGATGGGTGGCATCACGCCTTCAGTAGAAGAGTAAATGTCCATCAACCTAACTTATCAAAATTAATTCAAAAGCTCAGGATTGAACAATTAAGCACAGAAATTCTAATAGAACAGGCATTATCAGGAACTGATGTTTCAAGGGAAAACAAAAAATAAATTCGTGTTAAGGAAAGACAGAAAAGACTTGTACTCAACTATGACGCCGAAGATGGTGTGCAATTTTTAATAGCTTGTGCACACAATTTTATCAATTAAGTCGGTTTTTTAAATTATTGAGATGAATTTTATGCTTTTATCTTCCTGTGTATGTTTTTATTTTTTTTAAATATAGTGTGTATGTTTTAACCCTTTTTTTTAGATCCTTTTTGAGATGTCCTGTCGGCCAATTGTCTGTCGGCTAACTGTCTGTCGGCCAATTGTCTTATCGACCAATTGTCCTGTCGGCCAATTGTCTGTTGGCTAACTGTCTGTCGGTCAATTGTCTGTTGGCCAATTGTCCGACTACCCCCGTGGCAGACATCGCCTGCCCGTCCCGGGACCTGTGGGAAGCATCACCCATACGTCCCAGGACCTGTGGCTAGCCTGGCCTGACAATCCCGGGAAACATGGGAGACATTGCCCGCTAGTCACGTGGATGGCCCAGTCCACCTGTTCTCGGACATGTGGCCAACATCGCCAGCCCATCACGGGACCCACAGCGGCCTGGCCCGCATGTCCCTGGACCCGTGGCGGACATTGACCACCCGTTTGGGATCCGTGGCGAGCCTGGCAAGCCCATCCCAGGACCCATGACGGTCATCGCCCACCTGTCCCGGGACCTGTAGTAGGCCCAGCATGCCCATCCCAGGACCTGTGGTGAACATCGCCTGCCTGTCCTGGGACCTGCGGCGGGCCAGGCCCACCAGTCCCAGGAACCGTGGCGGAAATCGCACATCCAGGCACCCATGGCGAACCTGTCCCGCGCATCCCAGGACCCGTGGCGGAAATCAACAGCCTGTCCCAGGACCCGTGGCAGACATTGCCCGCCTGTCCCAGCACCCAAGGCGGGCCCGGCCCACCCATCCCGGGACCCGTGGTAGACATCACCCGCTCATTCTGGCACACGCAGCAGGCCCGGACCATCCGTCCAGGGACCCGTCGATGTCCGCCTGTCCTGGCACCCGTGACGGGCCCAGCCCACCCATACCGGGACATCGCTAGCCCATCCCGGGACCCGTGGCGGGCTATCCCTGGAGACGTGGTAGACATCGCCCGCCTGTCCTGGGATCCGCGGTGGGCCTTGCCTGCCCATCCCAGGACACGTGGCAGACCTTGAATGCCAATCCCGGGACCCATTGCAAAAATCAGCCACCCATCCCTGAACCCGTGGTGGACATAGCCCGCCAGTCACGGGACCTGAGGTGGACCAGGAACACCTGTCAACCCGTGGTGAACATCACCCGTCCATCCCAGGACCCGTGGCTGGCCTGGCCTGACAATCCCGGGACACATGGCAGACATTGCCCGTCGGTCATGTGGATGGCCCGGTCCACCTGTCCTCTGACAGGTGGCAGACATCGCCTTCCCGTCCCGGAATGCACTGCATGGCCTGGCCCGCCCATCCTGGGACCTGTAGCGGACCTGGCCTGCCTGTCCCTGGACCCGTGGCGGACATTGCCCACCCATTCAGGAATCCATGGCAGGCCAGGAGGCAGGCCTACCCCGCCCGTCCAAGGACCTATGGCGGTCATCGCTCATCCATCCTTGGACCCTTGGTGGGCCTAGCCAGCCCATCCTGGGACCCGGGGCGGACATCGCCTGCCTGTCCCAGGACCAGTGGCAGGCCATGCCAGCCCATAGTGGGACCCGTGGCGGACATTGCCTGCCCATCCTGGGAACTGTGGTGGACATTGCTTGCCCATTCTGGGACCCGTGGCGGACATCGCCCACCCATCCTGGGACACATGGTGGGCCCAGACTGCCCGTCCAAGGACCTGTGGCAGACATCGCCCGCCCGTCATGGAAGCCATGGCAGACATCACCTGCCGGTCCCGGGACCTGTGGCGGCCCTGGCCCAGCCGTCCCGTGACACGTGTTGGGCCTGGTCCGCCCATCCCAGGACACTGGGTGGATCTTTCCTGCCCATCCCGTGACACTTGGTGGACATCACCCGCCTGGCTTGGGACCTGTGGTGGACATTGCCCCACCCGTCCCAATGGAAGGGCCCGGCCAGCCAGTCCCGGGACCCATGGCAGGCCTGGCCCGCCCGTTCCTGGACCCATGGCGGTCATCACCCAACTGTCCCGGGACCTGCGGCGGGCCCGGCCTGCCCATCCTGTGCGGGACACGTGGTGGATATTGCCCGCCCGTCCCAAGACCCGCGGTGGGCACGGCCCATCCATAACGGGACATGTGGCAGACATTGCCCGCCTGTCCCAGGACCTACGGCGGACATTGGCGCCCCCCCATCCTGTGACCCGCCTGTCCGGGGACATTTGGTGGACATCGCCCACCCGTCCCAGGACCCGTGGCAGTCCCAGCCTGCCCGTCCCAGGACGCATGGAGGACATTGCTCGCCCGTCCTGGGACCCGCGGCAGGCCCAGGACACGTGGTGGACATCGCCCGCCTGTCCTGGGACCTGTGGCGGGTCCTGCCTGCCCGTCCCAGGACACATGGCAGACATCACCAGTCAGTCACGGGACCCGCGGTGGATATCGCCCGCCCATCCTGGGACATGTGGCGGACATCACCCGCCTGTCTCGGGACCCACGGCGGGCCCCCGCCCACCTGTCCCAGGACATGTGGCAGACATCGCCTGCTTGTCCCAGGACCCACGGCAGACATCGCTGCCCCCATCCTGGGACCTCCATTGGGCCTGGCCCACACCTCACGGGACATGTGGCGGACATCGCCCGCCGGTCCTGGGACCCGCAGCAGTCACAGCCCGCCCGTCCCGGGATACGTGGTGGACATTGCCCGCTTGTCCCGGGACCTGCGGCAGGCCTGGCCCGGCCGTCCTTGGACAAGTGGTGGACATCAACCGCCTCTCCCGGGACCGGCGGCAGGCCCAGCCTGCCCGTCCCGGACACGTGGCAGACATCACCAGCCCGTCCTGGGACCCGCAGCGGGTCCAGCCCACCCGTCCCAGGATACGTGGCGAACCTTTCCCACCCATCCCTGGACCCGTAGCGGGCCTTGCCCGCCAGTTCCTGCAGAGAGCAACACCTATACTATTCCTTAGAACCAGAATATGCCACTGAATCCTATCTATTCTCTGAATCCTCTAGTGTTTGTCCTGGCACTCTGTGAATCCTACTGAATCATTCTGCTTCTTCTCCTGGCACCTCCACGAATCCTACTCAATTCTCTGAATTCTACATGGGCTTTTGTGAAGCCAGGTTCTTCTCCCGGCACCTTCACTAATCTCCTCATTTTCTTCACCTTTTTTATAATCCTCTCCTTTCCTTTCCCTTCCAGGAATCAATAAACTAAGAAAACATGTTAACATATATATTTCCGTTCTAGTTCAGTTTCCTTCAAGGATTAACAAAGCAAACTTATTACAAAATAAACATCAAAGTTTCCATTCAACAAAACTTTCACATCTGATCCGTCTTCATGAGGCCAGTGCAGTCTTCATCGTGCCATTCCTTGAAGATGGACAGCTGCTTCTGCAATTTCCAGTTGTCCTCCTCTAGCCATCTTTATTTCTCATGGAGGTTCTTCAGGTCGCACACCAATTTCTCCTTTGCTCCTCGCACCTGTCGAACCTCATCTTCCAGCTGGTCGTTCTGTTCACTCTGGACACAGGCCTTCCGCTCCAGCGACTCCAGGCGACGATTTCCTTCCTCTAAAAGGCAATGCCAGCTCGTTCCTATTGAGTTTCGCCACCTCAACTTCACACTGAAGTCCACACTTTTCCTTCCAGAGGTCTTTCACTTCCCTCCGCAGGCACTGGAACCTCAATCCGAGGTCTTTCCTTTCGGATTCCCGCTTTTCGGTCGCGTCTTTTTGTTCCTGGATGAGCCTCGTCATCCGCGCCGCTTATGCCATCTTTAGCTGCAGTTCTTTCTCCTTCTGTCGTAGGAGTTTCTCGAGTCTCTCAAGCAGACAGTTTGCCTCTGCCAACTGTGCAATCACATCCTTTATCCTCTCACATAGGCAATCGTTTCTCTGCCCGATTTCCTTCGCGTTGTCCTTCAGCTGCTGATTTTCTTCTGCCATCTTTATAGTTCCAGCTTCGAGCGAGGGGTCCTTATCTTGCCAGGCTTGCTGTTGCAACACCTCCTGAGTGATCTTGTTGGCACAAGTGCATTCTTCCCTTCCGACCGCCTTCTGCGTTTCTTCATAGCAGTCGAGCCTCTGATGCAGCTGAAGAATTGTCCTGTCCAAGCTCATCCGCTGCTCTCTCTGGCACTGGATGGCGTCTCGCAAGGCCGCAATTCTCTTGTTCAGTTCCTTTTCCTTGGCCTCTTCAGCTCCATCATCATCAGTCAGGAGAGAAATTTCGCCAGCAAATAGACAGCCACAGAAAACAAGATGACTGATCTTCCGTATTTCGAACAACATCTGGATAACATCCCAACAACAGCTGCTGCCAAGGCCACATTCTCTTCAAACTGAAATCCATATCTGAAGTATCCAGTTTATATACTCTGTTCTTTCTCTCTCGATTTTACGTTGATTTTCTATATCCCACGAAAGATATTTTGATTCATCAAAATATAACAGGAATGATTCTGAAAGATTCTTAATTGTCTTGTCTCTTGGTTTATAATGTAAGAACATTAGGAACTTTTGCAGTCCGTATCAATTTTTTGTCTGCTCTCTCTCTCTCTCTCTCTCTCTCTCTCTCTCTCTCTCTCTCTCTCTCTCTCTCTCTCTCTCCGTGCGAGTTTTTTTTACCTCATCTATGGCAATAAATTCGGGGATTTTCCTTTATTTACCCTTTTGTCTAATGAATTCTCTCACTCTCTCATCTTGCCCCTAAGGTCTGAAATTCTTCATTTGTTCCTTCATTTAGGTTTAAGGTTTTGCATTCGATATAAGTTGAGAGAGAGATAGAGAGGGAGAGAGATGAGAGAGAGAGAGAGAGAGAGAGAGTTCGAGAGAGAGAGAGAGAGAGTTTTTAGATTAGATGATATATTAATAGGTTTATATATATTTATGTATATATATATAGATATATATATATATATAATATGATATAATGTACCAAAGACTAGTCACATTTTAGACATGCTGTCTACGAACGAGGAATGCCAAAGTACACAGGTGGCACAAAAAACCAATGCACGGACAATACATGAGACAGACTAAAGAACTGGCCAGCGATGACACATGGCAATGATTGCAGAGGGGAGAGCTCAAGAAGGAAACTGAAGGAATAACAACTGCACAAGATCAGGCCCTAAGAACCAGATATATCCAAAGAACGATAGATGGAAATAACATCTCTCCCATATGTAGGAAGTGCAGTACGAAAAATGAGACCATAAACCACATAGCACGCGAATGTCCGGCACTTGCACAGAACCAGTACAAAAAGAGGCATGATTCAGTGGCAAAAGCCCTCCACTGGAGCCTGTGCATGAAACACCGGCTACCTTCCAGTAATAAGTGGTACGAGCACCAACCTGAAGGAGTGATAGAAAACGATCAGGCAAAGATCTCCTGGGACTATGGTATCAGAACAGATAGGGTGATACGTGCAAATAGACCAGACGTGACTTTGATTGACAAAATCAAGAAGAGAGTATCACTCATTGATGTCGCAATACCATAGGACACCAGAGTTGAAGAGAAAGAAAGGGAAAAAATGGATATGTATCAAGACCTGAAATAGAAATAAGAAGGATATGGGATATGCCAGTGGAAATTGTACCCATAATCATAGGAACACTAGGCACGATCCCAAGATCATGAAAAGGAATCTAGAAAAACTAGAGGCTGAAGTAGCTCCAGGACTCATGCAGAAGAGTGTGATCCTAGAAACGGCGCACATAGTAGTAAGAAGAGTGATGGACTCCTAAGGAGGCAGGATGCAACCCGGAACCCCACACTATAAATACCACCCAGTCGAATTGGAGGACTGTGATAAACCCCGCCCCACCCCAAAAAGAAAATCTTAATACCGAGTTTTATCCATTAAATAAATGAATAAACAAACCAAATCATCAGACTTGATTATAATTCACTTATATCACCAATTTTAACATCAAAGATAAGTGAGGATCAAAATTGGGATATGAGTATATATTCGGTCATTTGCCAGACGTGTCTCTTAACTCCAAAATTGCTATATTTCGGGAGAAGCAATCTAAAGTTGAAATTCTCTATACTTTGTCCATTTATATTAGATGATTCTTTTACTGAGCTGTTTTAATGACAAATACAAATAAGAAGTTTTTACCACAATATGGAATAAAGAACAGGTAATATGCTGGTATCAATAGCTCAAAACACTTTTTTTAGTTGTGTCACTCTTCTGGCAAGTGAGCGATGGTCTGACTGACAGTTCTACTTTTTACGCGTGGACGTCCACCCTTCTAACAGTCGTGGGGGTGAACTGACAGGTATTACTGTCCCTTTTATCCAGGTGTTACTGTGGTAACTATCCCTTTGATCCAGGTATTATTGTAGTGACTGTCCCGTTTATCCAGTTTTCTGTGGTGACACTCCCTTTTATCCAGGTATTACTGTGCTGTCTGTCACCTTTAACCGGGTATTAATGTGATGACTGTCCAGGTATTATACTATGCTGTCCCTCCCTTTCATCCAGGTATTACTGTGGTGACAGTCCTTTTATCCAGGTATTACTGTGAAGACTGTCCCTTTTATTCAGGTATTACTGTGAAGACGGACATTTGCTTTTGAACGAAATGCATGTCGGGCTTGGCCAAAATGCATGTTTCTTTTTTTTTTTTTTTTTTTTTTTTTCCTATATAATACAACCGCCCCCCTGCCCCCTTTTATATGGAAAGCCGGGTATTTGGATGGGTGAAAAATCATTGACTTACTTCGCCTATCAGGGGATCCCACCTAGGATGCCGGGGGGATTCGCTCTTATGAGCGTCCCCCAACCTACTCTGATTTATGGAACTGTGATTTAAAATAGCAGGGTTGCAACCCAATGTAACCAAGTCAAAGGCACAGAAGGCCTTACATAGCCGGACTTTTTTTGCCGCCTCCTGGACTGCAACTTAACCTAAGTTTGGGAACTTGACTTAGCTAGTGCACGCTGCACTTTAATACCCTTTATTAAAGTATCATGGACCATTTAAAACATATCCTTGTATTACTTCCCCAACCCCCAACCCAAAAAAGTTTATCCTTTTCAGAATCAGAACCTACAGATACAGGTTGCTATGGCAATGTTAGAATATACTTCCTTGTAAGCCTATTTCGCTCTTGTATTTTCACCCACCTAAAATACCTATACCAAATTACCAATATCCGCTGTAGTCCGCAATAATTTCGGAATATAGCCTATAGGGTTTCAGTAGCCTTACACTGATCATTTGTTTCCGAAACGAATAGGAGGTAAAACTGCATAGAAAAACGTCAACTGCCATAGTCTAGCTCGCCGCGGAATAGTTATATAGATCTACCAATACCATTTCATTCACAAGGCAACTGATGTCCAGTAAAATATAAATTAATTGATTTCTAAGTACTACCGAAAGTTATCTTCACCTCTTTCACAAACTATTAAATAAAATTACTGACGTTAATCGTAAAACAGGAGTCTCTTTATGATGAAAGTTTGCTTCGCCACCGACGTCGGGCGGAAGACACAAACGGCCTAAACCGAAAGACTTCTGTTGAAATGCCATAGATGTAAACACACATACAAGTGAAGCTTCTATATTATCTATGTGGTGAAAAATCATTAACAGTAAAGTATAAAAAGATAGATTACTTTCTGGTAGTTATTAAAATGAATTTGCGCTGGACTCGTCATTCAGAAATCCCATGTATACTGTAAAGAAGTATAACAGGATGTTTTGCCTTGTTCGCATTCAGCATTAGAGTGCGGCAAGCAAAGAGCAGTTAGAGCAAAATTGACTAGGCCTGAAAAACTAGACTCTTTTTGGGACACTTCTCCCCAGAACTTATCAGGTGACTCATTAACGAGATGTTTAAGTTCATGTTGCAATATGGGAAACATTCTCCATTGATCATCCAGCTTTTGAAGTAGTGAGTGGTCATCTGAGGGTACAATCGAGGAAGCTCAGATGCAAGAGGGAATAAGGAGGGGATTCTTTTCTCTGAATTCTGATGAGAGAGCATTTTTTGGACAGAGACAGTTTAACTTTGACAGGACACCATAATTGAAATTGTACCTCTTCTTTATTTCTGTGCATGCCACTACAAGGAAACTTCTACACCTCTGAAAAAAAAAAACTCCTGCTGTTGGGTTTCTTCTCCTGTATGGAGGGTTTTTTAAAATCCCTGCATGACTTTAACCCCTGGGTACATTTGGCTGTCACTAAGATGCCTGTCATGTCTTTCAGGAATTACAGTATTTAGATAAGTTTTCATTACATAGGTCCTGTCCATAAATGAGAGACGGAGGTCTCTGAATAGCATGGACACTTTCTCATGGAGAACTGTTATTACTACTTTATCTGACTGGAAAACTTTGTTGAACTCGGTAAACTTTGGAAGAACCCAGTAAAGGAACATGAAATATAACTTCATGAAAGGATCATGGAGTTGATAATCACCTCTGTTGCTAATAGTTTCTCAGCGAGCCACTTCTCCGAGAAAAATAGCTTCAGTGTCTCCCACTGTTCCAATAGCCTTTGAACCACGTTACAATTGGAGACAACTTATATTTGTAATTATATACTTATCAATACCTTAGAATTATCGTAAATACTGTACAACAATGGAAAATGCTATCGTACATCGTACCAAGGCCGTTTTTATCGTACATGCATGATAACTATCGTACGTGTGTCAACACTGGATGACCGATGGTGCGGCCTGTTTCAAATGCCTCCTTTCACATGGCATCGTTATGCAAGAAGTTGATTGGTTATTCTTGCTCCTTAGATACAAGCGCCAATCAAGAAAGGATATAGAGATGCGTGGCACTCTTTCGAACTGCCCTAGCCACGCCAACTTGTAACGTCTTTGGCGGTTGACTTGCACTGTCGCACATACACACAGTATCACTTATAACGGTTTCACGGGTTTTCAGAATATCACGGCGAAGGCATATTCAAAGTTGTATTGAATCAGCTCACACACACACACATAATATATATATATATATATATATATATATAT